>NC_039269.1:4404641-4594641 GCF_003368295.1 Carassius auratus | reverse complement strand
ATAAATGGACATTCAAATAAATATATGCATATTAAATATTGGTTTTATTAATGTGTGAAAAAATATATGAAACTAGCAAAGTGTAAACAATGTCAGGGTCAAACTTTAAATATACATATCGTTTAGTGTTCCAGTTGTGTCCTTTCTTTAAGTGCTTCTTAAATTTGACATCTATCACTGCACTGAACAATCACAGATAATTAATATAACAGGAACCCTTTTGGAGTTCATTATCAGTCTTGTAATGTGACAATGTGGAATCCCTCAAAAAATGTGTCAGTGCAGCACGACTGAGTAATGGAGGTGATGAAGGAACTGCCAAGTGATTACATGTAATTACATCAAGATGGATAGATTGATAGACGAACCTTAAAAGAGAGATTACATTTTCAGCACGCACTCAGACCGAGCCTAAAGGGTGACATTTCTCTCCGTAACAAAAGGGAATGATACAAATCAGTCATTTTATCTTACGGAATTAATGAAAGAGGATCCCGATATGGTCTTGTATTACTTTTTAACAGTCTTTACAAGGTGCTGTTTTGATTCAAGTGACTCAAAAACATTTCACTTCAAACCATTTAATGACAGGAGCAATTACAAGTATTTACCGCAGGTGTCTGAATAGGAAATGAGCATTAGGATATTTGGTTTCAGATCAGCAGGTCTCATGAGGTAAGCCTGTATTTCTGTCATCACTAATGCAACGCCGAGAGAAAGCCTGGATGCACATCTTACCGCTGAGATGGTGAACAGTGAGACCACCCTTTGGACATTCCGTGTTGTTAAACCACAATGATCTTTTAAAGGGTTACTTCTGTCTACACATTTTTTTTCCTTTTAACTCTGTTTATATTTCACTGAGGCCCAGAAAAGCCAGCCTGATGCTTTTGCATTTAATGTTATGTAGAAGAGAGGGAAATGTAGTCTGTCAGTGGCTGTATTGCACTTCACTTTCTTAAACCCCTGCAAGGGAATGAGGGTGTGAATTAGGCAATACTTAATTAGATGCAATTAGTCTCAATCTTCCCCTGCACCAACACCTGTGAATGTCACGTAAGGGGAATGTGCTATACGCTTGCATTGTAAATGTATTTCACAATAGCTATTAATAATTTAGCCCTTTGTTATTTACAACGCAATTATGCCCTTTGATCAGGTTACATTGTTCTCTGCTATTCATTAAAAGTAAATTAAACTTTCACAAACACCTATATTTCACCAACACTATGAACAGAATCCATCGTCTCTGTGATAAGTGTTGATTTGAGGTGAACTTTTTCATCCAGTAACATGTGCATTACAACAATAATCATAAGAAGCATGATGTCAGAGTTTTGTTGTGGTTCGTAAGGCTGAACCCTCCACGTGTTAAATGAATTATGCTCTGACCTTTTGAAATGTTAACCTCTAGCAGACTTTTTCAATATAGTGCAATATGCTGCGACCCATACAGATATCATCAGTTGTTCAGTTTGTTGAACCAGACAATTTACAAAAATAGCATTGCTATGTAAATAAACATTGATTCTGTTTTCTTAAAACTCTGCATACAGGTCAATGGTGCTTGTATCTATTAAATGATTAAAAATACATTACAAAAGCAAAGCTATAAATTACCTTCTAATGAAGATGTTTACAACTTTGGAGCTAAAAATAAACTCAGTTAAAATTAGATAAATTGGACATTTTGGGAAGCTAAATGTGGTGTAATTTTCTAGACACTGTATAAAAAAAATAAAAAAAGGAAAAAAAGAATGTTGGAAATCTTGTCCACCAGATTTAAGTCCAGGGTAACAAACATGTAAATAGACAATTTTGTTTTATTGCGACATGAAAAATATAAAATCTCTCTAAACCATCATGCCTGTGTCAGGATTATTACGTTTTTAAAATATTATATTTTCGCTTATAAAAATAGATATTTTTTAAATAAAAATAAAGACCACAGTTTTGCTAAATAATAATAATAATAATAATTAAACAAAAATAATTCAATAAACATTACAGGAAACCTGGCACGTATTTGCCCTATATACATATAAAAACAGTGTTTTGCAGATGCAGGATACTTAAAAATTCACTCAAGAGGATTTTGTTTTATTATCGCTGTAAATCACTTCATTTACACTGTATTATAGTTTTAACTTTCTTTCTATTCTGTTCACTAATTTTAATTATTTACTGAACGCGTTAAGTTCCGAAACAAACCGCATTCGATGAAGAAGGTAGGCTAAGAACACATGTAACACACACACAGAGAGAGGGAGATCTATAAATGTACTCACGGGTTGAAGACGACAACACGCCGGCAGCACAGTGGAACAAAAACAATAAGCAGATCATCTTACGAAATAAGTGCGCTTTCTTTCTTTTAGTTCAAGAGAGTGTATTTGGACTTTGCAGTAATATCTGATCCACGCATGCCACACCGAGTCCAGCTCCGGTGCACCCGAAGAGTTGATCTCCGCGTCAGTTCCTGAGCTGCTGGCGTCTCGCGGGTGTTCCAGAAGACTGAACTTTAAAGAAAATCCGCCAAATGTTCTGTTAACGCGACGGTGCATTCGTCCTCTTCATTTACTTTTGGCATCGTTTACCGTCCTGAAGCTCTCCACTGCTAGGAAACATCCAAGTTTATACTTTGTAAGCTCCTCCCATGTCTTCCCACACAGTTCCAAGTCATTTTGCCTATTTCGTTTTATTCCTCCCTTCTTTCTGTCTTTGCCCTCCGTCTTGTATCTAGAGCAGTGTAGTATCTCTTCCCTTGTAAAAGACCTGTGGGCCAGAAGAATCTCTTAATGAGAATTCTTACCTTCAGCCTTATTATGGATAATCATTTAAAGTTGAGCAATTACAGTCTGTGACAGTTGACTATAAAGAAGTAACAATTTAACTCACTTCCTGCACCCCTTGTATCTGACAAACTGCCCGTTTTATATTCAATTGGGATATAATGACTTATTTGAGCAGAACTGAATAAAGCCAGATAATGTGATCTGAAATAATATTCTTTTATATATTCCAAATGTTCCACGGAATATAAAAATACAATTTTTATAAATATTTTTAATACAATTCTGTAAATGCTATAGAATGTAATTTAATTAGAACTATATAGAATGAGAGTGAAAAACAATATTCTGTTAACAATAAAATAGGTAAAATAGGGTTATTAAAAATGCAAGGCAATAAGTTTCCAAAAACATGAAAACTTGACAAAGTTTAAATCAATGGAAAATGATCAATTCAATACCAACGCCTCAAAGTCGTCATGACTAATGTTTGAGTAATGGTGGTTATGAGCGGATGGAGATGTGGTCCTAGTCATTGAGTCACCCACTCGGTGAGAAAGTGTGTTTTGAAACAATAACCATGACAGTCAGTTCGCCCGTGGGTCAGCAAGCCACAAAGCGGCGCTTTATCTGTTGTAGAAAAAACGCTTGTTAATGCCTGGTTTACCGTTAGTTCCACGCTGGTTCTGTCTCGTAAATGAGTGAGTGGACTTCCTTTCCAGTTATCACCATACAATGCTATAACAAGAGGAAAGTCATCCAAAGTCTGTGAATGGTGACAAAGACCATTCATCTCAGAGCCCTCGAGGGAAGGGAGAACTCCCACCCCATTCATTCATTCTTCCTTTATCCTATAACTTCATGCTTATGTCTTCTGCACTTCTGAACACCTCGTTCCTAAATATATTCTACTCTTCCAAACAGTTTACTCATGCATATGTATTATGTCTGAGTAAATGCCTTTTTAAGAATGTTATGTCATATTAATAGCACACCTCAGGAAATTTACATTTACAAAACAAGATGTTGTAATCACTACAATCTCAGCAGGTTTAAGATAAATGAAATCCACACAAACGGATTAACAAGGTATAATTATCTGTGAATGAAGTAGCTGTTCCTGGGAAACACACAACTGGCGGAACTGACATGCACGTGGTCATTACACAGAAATAAGCTGCAGATTTCAGAGGAAATGGTCTTACTATCATCTGCCTCAGATCTTTGAGTCTTTAGGAATATAATCCAGTCCATTAAACGACTTTGGATCAGCTTGAAGGGCGAGAGTGATTATACTTTTCGCTAAATCCTAAAAGACGGGAAAATAATCCAAAACATTAGCTATGCTGAACACATACAGGGAGGAAGAAAAGGAGTTCCTCCAGCAAAACAGTATCTGAGTGATGTGTTAAAAGAGTTCTGCTTTGGAGACTGAACAACAAAGATAGTTAGAAACAGAAACGCGAACAAGAACTTCCTCTCGGCAAGCGAGTTGCAACGTAAATCTCTCGGCCAATTCGCTGACCGCATCTGATTGGACACATACCCAGCTTGGTGATGCCTATCTAGAACTTGACTTAGACTTCAAGCAATTGTCTGTATCTAAGAGGACATTTATCCTCCAGAAGCCTGCTCTGAGACAGCACAACACACCATAATGAGACAGGGAAGCATTGATTACCGGGACCCTGTGATTTAGTGGGTGAGCTCTGGCATGTGGAACAAATTATCCCACCATAAAGATTTCAGGGGGAATTCTCTTCGGGACAGAGGCTTGGACTTGCAGCATTCAAGCCGAGTGTGAAAGCATTGGCTGCTTTGTTTTGAAGCACCCCGAGGAACCCAAATTGGACATGTAGTGATATAATGATGATTACCCAAGGGGGGTTAACCTTAGTCCAACACACCTCAGCATTTTATGTCCAATCGACTTGGCCGACACAGAAACCCTCTTAAAAATGTCTGGAAAGCTGGGAGAGGCTCCAGCTCTGCGAAACATGTGCTGAAATCACTGTAAATCAAGCAATTTCCTCTTAATACACAGAGACAGTCACTGACCCCAGCGGTACAATCCTCACTGATTGGGAGAAAATGTTTGTTTGAAGTAGGGTCAAAGCCTTTCCAGACTCGGTTAAGCTTTGTTTATATTGTAATGTATGTTACAACGTATTATTTCTTTAAAGAATGGATAAATGTGAATTAACATGGAATGAACAGTCAAAGATAAAACTCATTCCTGACGGATACCCCTGACATAGTTTCTAAAGCCAGAGAAGCACCTTTGGCAGCCCCCCCAATAATGCATGACAGATGTATATCCACCATACACTCGGTGATGGCAAGATCTAGCAAATGTGTAGCCAAAATTCCCAAGAGACTCTTGAGTTGTTAACTTGTTCTTTCTCCTCATCTCCATCTGGATTCAATGTGCTGGGTGAAATGCATAGACAATCAAACAAGAAATGGGTAGAGAATGTATATTTCACCATTCATTCTCTTCTTCTGCCAATTCTTTATTCATTGGCGTACTTACTTCCTCTATCCTCTTTAGGTTATGCAAACCCTGCTGTATGTCCTGCATTACTGGAATGTGTATAATCATGTATATGTGCTACTGTACTCTTTGTAAAAGTGAAAATATTTAGACAATGTATTGTTCAATTCTTATGCTTAAGGAAAAGCTAAACTAACATGAGATTTAAAAGTCAATGCATAATATGAACATATAGGCAGAATAATGCGTAAATAAAACTATTTTGTGGTCATTTACATGCTTTAGTTGTTCTGATGCTGCTCAGATCTTTAATTCTAAACAATGATACTCTATTTTATGCTGCACTTTCTTCAATGTTACGATCAGCTATTTGAAAGTATAAACAGCAGTTAGAAAAGACTAATATCACAGTCGATAATTAAAGCAAATCTAGGGAATGATGCTGCATGTCATTCAAAAGCAACCATTAGAGGGAGCACAAACACAATGTATTTGACTCAATTTGAGATATAATTGTTTTTAGGATTGGGAAACATAGAAAGTATCATTTTTGCAACAATTGATAATACAAACTCTAAAGTTGTCAGGCTATGCAAATAATATTATAAAACTAACATTTTATTAATCAAATCTTAAATTTGCAAAAAGATGTCAAAGAGTTTCAGTTGGTTACTCTTTTTTTCTGATGACTAATCAGTATGCAAATTATTTTGATACACATGACAAATTAATCTGTGAAGCAGTCAAATACATTGGGTTTTATATAATAAAAATATTAAATAAGAAACATGTAGGGAGGGTTGCATAATGGGAGGGGGCTGCTGTGCATGGAGGGTTCACAGTCAATCTCATGTTCTGCTGTCTCACTGTGCTGTTAGGCATTTCCTTTTTTCTCTTGACACTGAATGTGTACGTGAAAGAGTGCACCTGATGTCCTGCAAACACTGCAAAGAAGCTGACTGCATATTATGCAAGCATAGGACAAAGTCTATTATCTCCTTGTGCAACATGAAAGAACACGCAAACACACACACACACACACAGACACACGTTGGTATATGTGGTTTATGGGGATTCTCCATAGGCGTAATGGGTTTTATTCTGTACAAACTGTATTTTCTATTGCCCTACCCCAACCCTATACCTAAACCTAACCCTCAAAGGAAACTTGTGCATTTTTGGATTTTCAAAATAACTAATTCTGCATGATTTATAAGCGTTTTGAATTACGGAGACACTAAAAATGTCCTCATAAACCACCTCCTCACTGTAATACCTGTGTCATACCCATGTCATTATACAAATTTGTGTCCTCATTAACCACATAAACAATCTCACACGCACTCACACACACACGCACGCACACAAAACATCTAGACCTGTAATTAATGGCAAATTATAATATTTTATTGTGATTCTTAAGTGCTTTACTAAAGTTTGCATAGCATTAAAATGTGTTATTTTAAAGATGAGTAGATATTATAATTATTATGACAGAATGATCATTACAATCATATCATAATTATCATAATAAATAAATAATAATTGATGCAATGTGTAAAATACATTCACAAAACTAAGAATGACAAATTCAGTGCTAACACTGCCAAAACAAAATGCTTTGCATATGTACCTGATCTTTGTAACAGTAAACTTTGCTGTCCTTTGTTTAAACATATTTGCTCTTGCATCTCATGCTCTTGGTGGAATTGACATGGAAAACTATGTTTGTGCTTCAATAACTTCCTTAAGACAATGACAATGCAAGAATCAGTAAAACAAACCTCACAAATGCTGCTAAGGTCAAAGGCCTGGGTGTAACCCAATAAGAAACATGATCTTCAGGAAGCCTTGGAAGAATACTTAGGCCTACTGTAAACGATCGGCTACAGTATCTGCCAGAGATCCATAAAATCTAAATCTAAACAAGATAGAATCGACTCTTAATAGTATGGATGTACATATGCAACATTTTACATATAATCTGATACACAGGTAAATTAATATGCACAGCTAATATAGTATGAGTAAAGTTGTAAAGTTATAATTAAAATTGTTGAAGGCAACTGTATTTTTTTTAAACATTTTACAGTTTTAAATGTTGAATTTTACTGCACAGGTTTGTGTCAACATTGTTAATGACTATGTTTGTAGGGGCAAACATCATCAGACTGAAATTCCCTGTTTGAAATGTGGATTAGCTTGTTCATTATTGTGGAATGCCACTCACAGTAGTCTGACTCACAGTAGCCTCAGTGACTATTAAAATCCAAACAGATACAATGCAAATACAAATTTAATCTAGGATTAGGAAGAGGGGTTTCCCAGTGGATGTCTGTTCTTCTTGCATAACAAACGTAACGTCAAATTTTCCAGACCGTTAAGCATTCAGAGATGGATTATATGATAGACATGACAAATGAGAACAACTGTCAGTTCTCGATATATTTGCTTTCGGTTTGTCAGTCAGGCTGCATTGGGCTCCACTGGTGTTCAGATGAACAGAGGAGTTGCACAGTCATGCTGATGTCAGTGGCACTCTTTGTTTGGACGGCCGCCAGCGGGAGTGCGCCTTGGTGAGCGTGCACGAGTCTCCTTCATAGAGTGTGTTTGCAATCGCGCGCGAACGTGAGTGTACGCGCGTTTGCCCTCACACAGTCAGTTGACAGCTGGAAGGCGGTGGAGCTTCGCGACACATCAGACTTTCGATTTTTATTTTGTGTGTGTGTGTAGGTGTGTTTTGCTTTGACGTTTTACTCGCCAACTGCTAGAACATTCTGTTCGTGGATGCGCGCGGAGGGCATCCCCCTCTTCATTTATTCATCTCTCTTTTTTTAATTCGAACAGCGTAGTTCTTTATATAAAACACCTATGACAGTACGTAAGCTGAAATATGTGAAGAACTGTCGCTGGTTCCTGATACAAGGTGAGTACTTTTAGGAGGATTGCGTTACATTGTTGTTGATGGACACCAGCACGAACTAGGAGCGCGCTTGACAGTTGTTTAACTATATGAAGTCATTTTGCTTCTTGCCTTATCAGCAAAATTTTATCAGGGTTGAGACTGCAAACCCATGGGGTGATGTCACAACTGTTAAAATCTTGAATGAGTGCTTCTTATCCCCCACCCCCAAATTAAAGTACTGACAGAGTAGTTCAGTTCTTTATAAAGCTTAAGCAATATGACAGCAGCAGTGCTTCTGTAGTAGCATTGTACAGACTCAGCTGAGGCCGCAGGTAAATATCAGCTTGATTTCTGACCAGCATGATTGCTACTGTAATATTATGCAGTACTTATAATATCATGTAACTTAGGCTACGTTTCACACAAAGTTTGGCGAGTCAGTTCGTATGTTTCTTCTCACCCAACTGAGTCTGAAATAGTTCCAGACCATAGACTATATAAAAACATGGACGTAGTGTCCGTGACGTCACCCATAGGTTTCCGAAGAGAGTTTTTGAAACCAAAAGTGGGCGGAGCGGGCCGTCGCCATCTCGGCAGCGCGTCACTGCGCGTCATTCTGGGGTAATCAAAAATAGGCAAAAAGGCGGGAGCTGGTTGCTGAATCCACGTCCACCTAGCCCGACAGCGTTGACAGCAGCAGCGATCCACCTGTCACCACCTGTCACTCTAGCGGTCACGCCATTAATTATGCAGAAATGTAAGTTTTAACATAATTCAAACTGATGAGTTATACAAAAAAAAAAAAAAATTTAACCCCCTCATAGTTGTCATGAAAGGTAAAATTAGGTATATAGACCAAAATAATTTTTTACACCAGGCTGTAAACGTTTTTTTTCTGCTGTAAAGTTGGGCAGTTTAACATGGGGAGTCTATTGAGTCCCTTTTGCAGCCAGCCTCAAGCGGCCAGTCAATGAATTGCAGTTTTAGTCACTTCCATATGGGCTTCACGAGAGAGAGCGGGAGGTTGCCACTTGTTCCGAACATGCCGAAGCTTCAAGATTTGGTGGGTGTCACCAAGTAACGCTCAGGCTGAAAGCTGGACTGGATCAGCGGGTATTAGTGGAGCAGAACGCCCCTTCAACTGTCTTTCTGCAGTCACTTGGCTTTAAGTCTACTCCGGGTTTTCTATGTTCTGCGATCTATACAAGAAACTCGTTCAGAGCAATCATGGAGCCATGTTAAAGGAGCGATGTTAAAGGAACACTCCACTTTTTTTCTTTTTTTTTAAATAGGCTCATTTTCCAACTCCCCTAGTTGTTAACTTCTCTATTAACAACGGCTATGTGTAGTAACAGCTGCTCTATGTGAAATCACGCACCTGATGGAATTAACTGCTGATTAGAGAACCGGCTTTACTGACGAGATGCACATAACGATCGGCTGATCGTGATCGGAGCACCCCTAATATATATATATATATATATATATAAAATATAGAAACTCTTTGGTCATTTTTGAGCGAGATGCTAATGGTCTAACCAAAATCAATGATCTATGCTAAGCTAAGCTAAAAGTGCTACTGCCAGACCTGGAGATCCGCTGAATGGATTCTAAAATGGTAAAACTCAACTGTTTAACTCTAGAGTTGAAAAATGTGACTATTTTCAAAACAGTGGAGTGTTCCTTTAAGCCGACTTTCCACTGCACATGACATTCGGACAGGACTGTGGCATTTCTCCCCCTAGTGGCAGTCGCACAGAACTTTCAAACCGGTCGTACAGCTACCGTTACCACGGCATATCCACCATTGTAAAATTAATAATTTTAATGAATATAATTAATGTATGAATGCATAGTCACAAATCAAATGACCCCCAAAACAAAAACAAAGTAGGTTTTATGGGGCTAATCAATGTAAATAATGATTTAATAATTATAAAATAATTATTTCTGCCATAATTATTCTAAAGCACCATTTTACAGAATTCATGTTTAAAGGATAATGTTAAAGTGAACAAAATATTGGTAATTCTAATATTACGCTCATAGTTTTTAATAGAATGCATCCAGTTGGCCGGTCGCAGAAGTTCAAATATTTCAACGCATCTGAAGCTCAAATCGGATCCGAATTTTCCGCATACACATAAGATCAGAAGTCCATGCAGCTCCCGAACTACTCTCCATTCGAAATGAATGACTTCCGGTCCGATGCTTGTCGTTCGTTGGAGATAGTGGAAAGGTGGCTTTATGTCTGACACCGAAACTCAATATATTGGAGACTGATATTTGAGCTGACAACCACGTGAACACAATATGGCATAAAACACAGACTTTTTAATTTAGTTTAATTTATTTTTATTTTGTTTTATGCATGGTAACTCCTTTGTGAAGCTGAATCTGAAATGTCAAAATTGATATTGCACATTTTATGATTGTTTTTTGTTTTGATTGTTGAAATCAAGAACAACAGCACTCTTGCTTGTGTGATATTACTTAATTATATGATTCTGCTATTTGTAATTAATTGTTTCCATGCTGATTTGACAGCTTTAAGTGCTACATGCACATGTGATCAAGACTGTTCTATTTCAGTAGTTCAGATTTTTCACTGGAGTTACCAAAAATTTTATTTTTAGCAGCAAATTGTAATACATCTGTTTATGAGAAGCAGATTAGTTTTAATTCATTGTTATTTACTCACCAATAATAGCTAGAAATTATGTAAGGGATAAAGTACAATTAGCTGATTGTTGTTTTGAAATACTGCAAACCTCCAACTGGATCACCAGGCAGGACCTCATAATTGACATAGTGGCAAACTGCAGCACTGGTCTGACTGTTCAGTCAACTGTCCCGAAACTCACTGGCCCTGGGCCGTCAGGTGATCCTTATTGTCCTAAGCTAATTGAACTGTTAGTAGTCATCTCTGTATGAGTAACATTGCAGTACATTCCTATGGTGTATGCGTGTTTGACAGAGCACTTCTGACTCTTTCCAAGATAACTAGTAGATTACAACCATTGTGCAAGAAATTCAGTGTACTTAGAACTTCGTCTGAACAAAGAATTTCCCATCATCCTGATTCTGTGTCAGTGATCACCACCCGGCCATGTACCCAGTGTCTTTATGATTCACAGTTTTCCACATAGTCATGAACACCTTCCAGTATGCTCATAGACTGACTGGCTCTTTATCAGGGCAATGGAGATGTGTCAGGGTGCAGTTATCAATGAGGTGTTTTGTCCTCTTGCTGACCTCAGCTATATAACCGTGACACAGTGGAATCACACTCTCCCTCCCTCTCGCTTTCCTTGGAAATCCCATAAGTGATGAGGACTTTGTTTTATTAAAGGCGTAGTCCAGAATCCATAGATCCCTCCCAAATTGAAAAATCTGTCATTATTTACTTACCTCCAGCAATTCTCAACTTGTTTGTTTTGCAGAGCACTTTTTAAATTAGTTCATGTGACCACATCTGTCAAGCTCCATAAAGAACAAAAACACTGCAAGGCACAGTGGGCATAATGTAGAGTGTAAAAAAAAAACAATCTGTACGTAAGCAGAGGCTGGACATGATTTTTGGTGGAAATTAATGGTGAAGAAAGAATATGAATGCACACAAGTAACATCTATACTTTTTTGTGTGTTTTCTGTTCTTTTTGGAGCTTGTCAGATGTGGCCACTATGAACTGGCTATGTTTTGTATGCACTCCTATAATGCAGTTAGCGCAGTACTGCGGTTAAGTTGGACCTCATGTAAACAGGATACTGTGATTATGTTTATAGGATTATGCTTGTAATCTGAGTAACCATAATTGCAGTAAAATGCACATTTTAATCAGACTTATATGAGTGCATATGCTTTAATAGCATTTCATGCACTTTTGACAAAGTGTGTTTTTTATTGAAGAAAAACAGAAATGATCATGTACAAACACAAAGTATTATAGAGCAGGAAATGTACAGAAATGTACTATTTACGAACGTTTTGCATGTACCACCAAACAAGAGGGGAACAAAACAGGTATAATAAACTTATAAACTTCTAATGAAAATAGTAAATTAATATATATATTAAATAAAGCAAGCTAAACCTCATTAATTGGACCATCAAAGTAATCAAAGTAGCTTTGAAATGCAGGATTGAAAATTGGGGTTTGCCTGTGTCATGTAAACTTATCTTAATCCATGTAATTCCTCACCCTGACTAATGGTGTACATGTAAACACGGTCATTGTAGAGGAACTGCAGTGTAAAGGTTCTTCAAAAATGTAATCTGTTTGGTTCCCCAGTCACAGTATGTAAGTTTCGAACAAAATGAAGCTAAGCAAATAATGACTATGCATTTAAATGCATCATCTTCCGCAGCTCAACAGTTAACCAGAACAAAAGTTCACTTGGCAGCACCTTCCACGAAAAGTTCCAGCTTTTCACTTTCTGTTCTATAATTTTTCAAGTAACCTGACACTCAGCGAGTTAATGGTTAATCCCACCAAAGCCATAGTGCTAACAGCGCAGCATGTTAAAGTCTGGCTTAGCAATATGGCATGTGAGAGCATGACACAGTGAGCCTTTATGAGAGATGGAGGCCATGACTGAAGAAGCTCTCTTAGTTCCAAAAGAAGCCGTGTGGTTTGCAGTGTTGTCTTGTGATAAACCCTACTTTAAGAAAAATAAGTGTGTCCTCAGCACTCTGGATTGTGCAATATGAGCAGCAGAGATGACCTGCAAGTGTGGGACGTTACATAACCCATGAAAAAAATTTGCCTCTGATGAACAACAACTTCTAGACTGATCAACAACAGAGACTTTGGCCCTCACTCGAAAACTATGTTAGTGTGCACAAAGGTCTTTTGATGCACAGCTTTTCCAGTTGTGCCACAATCATGGTTTTCGAAGTCTTGTCTGTATAATGCAGGAAATCACGTTGTGTCTGTGAATAAGGGTGTGGCTTGCCTCTTTTCCCTTTTTTGAAATCTACTTGACATCCGTCAAAGAATAGGGAAGTGAAATCTGATTCAGCCAAGTCTGCGCAACTGTCAACAGAGACTGTAATTAAAGACAGTTTCTTGTACACATTGTTATAGTAGAAATTGCCTCTTCAGGATTTACGTAATGCTGCCATTGTATTCCTTGTGTATCGCTTATTCAATGTGGTGTTTGTTTAGTTTTATATCTTAAGATATCTTCCTCGATCATCTTGGCTATATTCAATTATGCATTGGATAAACAATGAAAGCACTGGAGGGACAAACAAACATTTCTCAATGTTGTATCTCTGTTTTTCACAGGGTGAAAAGAGCACGAACCATCTCAGAGGACAGTAACCTTTTGGAAGAACAGAATATTGCATTTTTAAAGCATGTGCTTAAAAGATTCTTTAAAATAACTTTGCTTGTACATCCTCTAGAGTATAAAAATGACTTTTAACCTCATCTATACAAGACAAATAACAGCACTTGTCTGATTGAAGGGAAACAGCGTGTAATATTTCAACAATGCCAACTTGGCTTGATACAGAAACTTGGTATGATGGACTTCTAACCAGGCAGAAGAAACATGGCTCTCTATCCCTAAGCGATCATCAGTTGTGCCTTTATTTCTTCATGACACGTGGATGGATTTAGACATTGTTCCACTGCAGTTGCCATCCATTTCCTCTTGTATCAGTGACACTCTAGGTCTCGGAGAATGATATGTCCAAGAAAGAAGAGGCCCATCAAAGATGAGGATTTCTCTGCCATCGTGGTGCCCTCCATGAGGGGTCATGGTTACTTGGATTACACCGTTGAAAGTCATCCCTTTAGAGCCATGCAGATCATGGACGAGCTCCGCCATCATGAGTTGCTCTGCGATCTGGTTCTTCATGTCACATACAAAGACAAGATAGTGGATTTTAAGGTAAGAGCTAAGGAATTTGGTTGCAAGTGTGCAAGAATGCTTGAATAGCATGTTTGACAATTTATTACAATTTAAAGTATAAATGCCATAGAAAAGCTGTTTTATTCTACTTAGTGCCATGAGACCTATTTTTGCACAGGTCAGTTTTTTTAAGTATCTCACAGTTAATAACTGCATAATGGAGAACAATGCTAGTAGACAGTATTTTTAGGTACTTAGGTTTTTCGGGGGCTATTTTGGTTGACCGGGTTTGTGTCAATATCACAGACTTTTTCCATGCACTATAAAGTGCTCGTCTACATCAGTATCTCAGTTATTCATAAGACTGTGTGGCCTTGACCTGTGAGAAGGCACTGTCTCATAATCGATTATACATTACTTACAGCTTTGAAATGTTTTGCAACATTTATTACGTAAAGATTTCTAGATTTACAGAGAGGTGGATTGTGACACATTTAAGTCCAGTGTGAGCATATTAAATAACTTACATTTGTGAATAAGTATACTGAAAAGTTATTAAAAATGTAAAACAAGATTCATATGCACTAGAGTTCTTAGGTTTAAGGCTAGTACAGTAAAAGCATGTTTTATAATGTTATTAGATTTTAAAATGACTATTTTAATATTTTGTTAATGTAATTTATTCCTGTGATGGCAAAGCTGAATTTCCAGCAGTCTTTACTCCAATCTTATTATAATATGCTCATTTGTTATTCAACAATCTTTTTTTTTTTCCAGGGTTCAAAAGAACAGCATTTATTTGAAAAAAAAACATTTTGCAATAATGTAAATATATTTAACTTCTAATTTAATGCATCCTTGCTGAATAAAACTATTTAACTTACTGAGCATAAACTGCTTTATGATAGTGTATATTTTCTATTCAAAGTACAAAAGCAAAGATTTTTATAAAATTAAATATTACACAAAAAAGCATTAAATTATTGCTATAATAGGGCCTGTGTAATTTATGCCTCAAAAAAATGCCTAAATTCGTGTAGGTTTATAGTTTTTAGTGATTTTAGTTCATTTAGACAAAATAGTATAGAATTTTATTATCATCCGTTAATCAGGTATTGCCCTTAACCATACAAAAAATTAGTTTAGATTTAATATCAGCACATCCCTTTTCTTTAGTATTTAGTATAGTAAACTACATAGTGTTCACTGCTTGAATATCAAGAAACAGGTTCAGCGTGTTACAGTTATTTTTTTTATGATATGTCCCTGGCACTGCAAATTACAGTGCACAAAGATAAATTGTCCTCATTACAAGTGCAGAATTATGTTAGTACACGTTAAGGCATTTAATTGTAATTATAAGAACACGGCACATACAGCTCTCATGATTTAGTTTCAGGTTTGTTTGTTTTTTTACCCCAGCCATGAACAAGTGTCTACATTCCCCAGGTGCATAAACTGGTGCTGGCTGCCTGCAGTCCTTACTTCAAAGCCATGTTCACCAGTAACTTCAAGGAATGCAATGCCTCGGAGGTCACCCTGCGAGACGTGTGCCCTCAGGTCATCAGCCGCCTCATTGACTTTGCCTACACTTCCCGTATAACAGTGGGCGAGAAGTGTGTTCTTCACGTCCTCTTGACTGCGATGCGCTATCAGATGGAAGAGGTGGCCAAAGCGTGCTGCGATTTCCTCACGAAGAACCTGGAGCCATCAAATGTCATCGGCATCTCGAGATTTGCAGAGGAGATCGGCTGCACTGATCTGCACCTTCGCACACGAGAGTATATCAACACTCACTTCAATGAGGTGCGTGCCCCTTTGACTCCGTTCACTGAAGTGTCAGTTAGCAGTGATCGATAGTTGCCACCTGCTGTGCTCTCTTAAGTAACTGTACTACACAGCCATTGACCTGTAACAGTTAGTCTTTGAATGAATGAAGGCTATAGAGAATGGCACTGTGGAGCTAATTGCTTTGTCAATGGAACTCAGGTCTGTCTCGCAGATGGATATTGATTCGTATAAAGGATCCAGCTGTCACATGAATCAGGCATTACAGAAATTGTTCACCCAAATTGTGAAATCATGTTACTACAACCCGCATTATTTTGTTTCTTCATTCATACAAAGAAAATAAGTGATGTTAGGTAGAATGTGCAAGCTCCTCTTTTCCCAGACAAAGAAAATGGATGGTGATTTATACTATAATGGTCAAAAATTACCAAAGTAAATGTGGTCCACACGACTCCAAGCTACGGACCCTTTTAACAGACTGCATTTCTTCAGTTATTAAAGGGATACTCCACCCCAAAATGAAAATTTTGTCATTAATCACCCCCATGTCGCTTCAAACCTGTAAAAGCTTTGTTCGTCTTCAGAACCCAATTTAAGATATTTTGGATGAAAACAGGGAGGCTTGTGACTGTCCCATAGACTGCCAATTAAATTACACTCAAGGTCCAGAAAAGTATGAAAGACATTGTCAATGTCACTGCTATCAGTGGTTCAACTGTAACGTTATGAATCGACAGGAATACTTTTTGTATGCGAAGAAAAAAAAAATACTTATATAATATTCAAAGATTTGTCTCCTCTATATCTGCATCACTGTAGCGCCATTTTGGACTATTCAGACAATGTCTTTCATTCTTTTCTGGAGCTTGATTGTAATTTGCTTGGCAGTCAATGGGATAGTCACAAGCCTCCAAGTTTTCATCAAAAAAAAAAAAAAAATAAAATAATAATAATATATACCGATATATATGTACCAATATATGTATATCAAAAATACTGAAAAAAAATGAAATATTTAGATATATTATTACAATTTAAAATAATTGTTTTTAAATTTATTATACTTTAAATTATCATTTATTTCTGTGATGCAAAGCTGATTTTTTTTTTTGTTTTCTGTATTTTTGATCAAATAAATGCAGGCTTGATGAGCAGAAGAAACTTCTTTCAAAAACATTAAAAATAGTAATGTTTCTTGTACTGTGTGTGTGTATATATATATATATATATATATATATATATATATATATACA
This sequence comes from Carassius auratus, assembly GCF_003368295.1. Taxonomy (NCBI): domain Eukaryota; kingdom Metazoa; phylum Chordata; class Actinopteri; order Cypriniformes; family Cyprinidae; genus Carassius; species Carassius auratus. Next base: position 4,577,544 of record NC_039269.1, on the reverse strand, counting down.
CACATACACATTTCACCACTATGATGACCTGTGCTTCTGAGAAACCCTGAAATGTTAAAAGGGTCCATTGTTAAAGTAAGTACTTTGTAGAAGTAAGTTCATTGCTTGTCTTCCGTCCTGCAAGACTGAAAACATTTTTTTTTTTTTTTACCATCCTGTATTTGCCATTAAAAAAGGCTTTGGTAGCTAAAAATGAAGAAAGGGAACCCATAACTTGGTGTCAGTTATGCCAAAACAAGAGCTCTTAATGATTAGCTATCACCAATTATGTAGCATAAAAGCATAAAGCATGTTCACACAGAAGCCACTTTCAAACCAAAATTTATTTCTGTTGGTCAAAAGGTGAATCTGCATGACCGACTTGAACTCATATGTCCATATATGCATGTATATATATTTTTCCTTGTCACAGGTAACCAAAGAGGAAGAGTTCTTCAGTTTGTCCCACTGCCAGCTGCTGGAGCTGATTAGTCAGGACAGTCTAAAGGTGCTCTGTGAGTCCGAGGTCTATAAGGCCTGCATCGACTGGGTTCGCTGGGATGCGGAAAGCCGAGCGCAGTACTTCCATGCCCTACTCAACGCGGTCCACATCTACGCCCTGCCACCCACATTCCTCAAAAGACAACTGCAGTCCTGTCCCATCCTCAGCAAGGCCAACTCTTGCAAGGACTTCTTGTCCAAGATCTTCCAGGAGATGGCTCTTCGAAAACCCCTGCCGCCCGCTCCTCATCGTGGGACGCAGCTCATCTACATAGCAGGAGGGTACAAGCAACACTCTCTGGACTCTCTGGAAGCCTTCGACCCACGGAAGAATGTCTGGATAAAATTAGCTGACATGGGATCTCCTTGTAGCGGGCTCGGGGCGTGCGTGTTGTTCGGGCTCCTTTATACGGTCGGGGGACGAAATCTCTCTCTGCAGAACAACATGGAGTCTGGATCTTTGTCCTGCTATAACCCCATGACTAACCAGTGGACCCAGCTGGCTCCGCTCAACACGCCCAGAAACCGAGTGGGTGTCGGGGTCATTGACGGCAGCATTTATGCCGTAGGGGGTTCACATGCCTCTACACATCACAACAGCGTTGAGAGGTGAGGCTGAGACAGGAAGAGAACTCGAAAAGGTTTTGTGTTGTCTCTTTTACGATGTAGGGTTTTTCCCCTTTATATTCTATTTCCTTTCTATTATTCGTATGCTACAGAATCAAAGCATTAGCACAGTGCAGAGTGAAAGATTAAAACTTGGTTGAAGGATTTTGTATTACACTGAAGACTGCGTCGCACACCTGTCCGTTTTGTACGAGATAAAAAATGAAATATTAGCAGAAGGGTTGTGTTACACGCTACGCTTGTGATACATCCCTCATCGGTTACAGGAAGTGTTTTGATTTGAAAAAAAAGCGCTTTCCATCAGGGTGTAGAGATCATTTTGCTTGGTTCTTTTCCGAGCAAACTAACAAGCTCCAGGCAAATCTGTTTCATAACGTACATTCCGCGGCACAGAGTCAGGTTAGGCATTTCAGAAGAAACACATTTCTCCACAATAAGTGGTATGAATATGATATGAATATTTTATACTTATTAGACAGTATGCACGGTGACAGATCAGGGAAGAAGACCTTTCTTGAACTTTCATCAGTAACTCAAAACGAAAGTGACATGTGAATGTCATATTAATATACTGCATGACATATCACAATTGAAAAGAGGGAATCTATTGTATTGGGTTGCTATATTTACCATGAACTGGTTATGGAACATAGCATTTACATAAAGAAGCAAACTACTGTGACCTTATTACATTAATAGTCTTGCTAATGATGAGAAATTAGCTAATTATCTTTAATTAGTTTTTGGGGCGGGGGGGGTCTAAATGACTGCAGCAAATTAAAAAAAAAAATTTTTTTCATTTATTAAAATTCAAATGTTAGTGGCATAAACCTCATTAACCCTCTTTTATTTCTTATTTTAGCTGTGGATTTGTGGAGTTTTTGAAAAGCTTTTAGTAGACCCGCACAAGTTCAGATTTATAACAGAGCCATGTGAATCCTATTGAGGATTATTTATGACTGAGTGAGCAGCTCAAACCGACCGTTAATCTGTCCAGGAATGCAGGGAGAGACAGAACGTGTATTCTATTTAGAAACTCGAGTAAAACGCAAATTCCAAACAATGAATGTCGATAGATCATCTACGATTTCAAAGATGAGTGAAATTCAAGACTCAGAAGAGAGAAACTCAAGCTTTTAAATGGAGATATTGTATTGTTGGCCGGTTAAATGCAACCTCTTCTAGCTGAAGGCTGTTTTTTTTTGTGACATTTTGTTGGGTCATATATCCACTCATGGGAATTGCTTGCAGTTATGAATGGTATTTGGCACTAGATATCATTGTTAGGAAAACAAATTCTTGAAGATATGAGCCTGAGACATTAAGAATGATTGAAATCTTTTTTGTTTTGACTTCCTCGTTGGTATTTCTAGGAAATCATATTCCTTGACGACAATATCTTAACTGGTTTGTAAGGATTTCATGCTTATTGTCTTCTCAGGTATGACTCAGAGACAAACCGCTGGACATTTGTGGCCCCGATGTCAGTGGCGCGGCTGGGGGCCGGTGTCATCGCGTGCGGGGGAAGTCTGTATGTGGTTGGAGGATTCGACGGGGACAACCGATGGAACACGGTTGAGCGCTATCAACCAGACACGAACACCTGGCAGCACGTGGCACCTATGAACACAGTTCGGAGTGGTCTCGGTAAATAAACTGCTCCATTTATCAAACTAATGAGTTGGAACGGTTTTCTTTTACTTGACATGTTAACTGCATATGATGTACCGCGTGAATAGTGCGATTAAATAAAAGTGACTGAAGGGAACAATATGAAAATAAAAGAACAAAAGGCCACCTCATATCTAATCAACTGGCATTTTACAGCATGTTGTTACAACCTGCAACAACATAAAACACCATTAAAGTTGAAACATAATACTGTACTGTTCCAGACAATGATTGAACCTTTGTATTGTCAGCACTTCTTCTGCTAATACCTTCAAAAGATGAATCACTTTTTATATTTCTCATTTGTAAGTCACTGTAAATAAGTAACCGCTAGATAAATAAGTGAAATAAATCTGAATCAAATCTAATTTAAATAACATAAAACTTTCTAAGGAAACAAAAATGCAAGTCTTTTTTATTCTTGAGTTAATCAATAAAAAAGTTGGTGGAAACTATTTGTAAAAATGTCCATGATGATGACAGCACTTCCAGGAAAGCCTGCTTCCCAGAGCTGCTTGACCCTGCAGCTAACACAATAAGCTGTAATTGATAAAACAGTGGCATAGTCAGTCAATGATTCATATCAGAAGAGTTGAAGAATTAGCTGTGCAGTCAACATAACGATGTTCAGGGTTCAGCGGCTGTGCATTGTGCATTTGATGCAGGAATTAAATTTCTGCCGTCATTAATAAACCCTTATATTATTCCACACAATGAACATAGATGGGACCAGGAGCTGCCCAACTCAAAAATAAGCATCTTAAAAGTAGTGCATACATTGACTACCAGTCAAAAGTTTCAAATAAATAAGATTTTTGGAATGTTCTAATTATTTTAGTGGTCAGTTATTATTGGGACTCAAATGGATTTAATTATTACGAATATTGAAAATGGATTTTAGTGCTAAATATTTGACCACCATTTATTTGAAATCTAAATATTTTGTGACATTATAAATGTATTTGCTGTCATATCACATAAATTTAATGGAGCCTAAAAAAAATCTATTTTATTATTTCTTTAAATCTTACTTTCCACAAACATTTGAATGACATTTTTCACAAAAATATTAAACAGCAAGAAGGTTTTACAGCATTGATAATAATCAGAAATGTTTCTTTAGCACCAAATCAGCATATAAGCATGAGTTGACACTGAAGACTGGAGTAATGATGCTGAAATTTTAGCTTTCCCCTAAAATAAATAAATTACATTTTTAAATATATCAAAAACAGAAATGCTTATATGTAATGTTTCACATTACTGCATTTTTTGATTAAATAAATGTTTCCTTTGTGAGCATAAGAGACTTTGTTTGACCACTAGTGTTTATTCCAAGTTTTCTGAAGCTATATGGTAGCTCTGTGTGTTTGAAACACAATGAAAATACTGCTTTGGAATTGTTGACATTCTCGGTCACCGTTCACTTTAATTGTATGGCAGGGAGCTCCATACCGGAATGTACTAAGAGAAAAGAAAATACTCCAGATTGTTTGTATTAATGAAATAATCACTAGTTGATATGCACTAAGCTGTCTGGTGTTGTTCTGTTTGTAGGAGTGGTGTGTATGGATAACTACCTCTATGCAGTTGGTGGCTATGATGGTCAAACCCAGCTCAAAACGATGGAGAGATATAACGTCACTCGAGACGTGTGGGAACCCATGGCCTCTATGAACCACTGCCGCAGTGCACATGGAGTCACGGTCTACCAATGCAAGATTTATGCGTTAGGTGAGCTGGATGCATGAACTGATACCTTGAAGGCAATGGAAGTTGGTTTGAATAAAAGTTTCTGCTAAATGCATAAATATAAATATTATTCCATTTCAGGTGGATTCAATCAAGGGGGTTTCTTGTCTAGTGTGGAGTGCTACTGTCCAGGCAGTAATGTATGGACGTATGTAACAGATATGCCTGTTGGGCGCAGTGGAATGGGTGTTGCTGTAACCATGGAACCCTGTCCTGGAATCCTGCCAGAGGAGGATGAGGAGGAGGAGGAGATGTAATGTAGCAGTTTGACCTGTGAACTTGTGCCATTTTGAAAACAGCACATGTTGCATTTCCTTCAAACGTCTTAATGCATGTGATGCCAACAAGGTCATATGTATGTAATTTAGGATCATTTGAAAGTTTTTTTTTGTTGTTGTTGTTGATAGGTCTTCCTTCTCTACAAAGTGTGTGTGATTTTAAGTGAGACACGTTGATAATCACTGGACTAATGAACCTCCGATCACTTTATAAGGACTAAATGAATATCCTGTGACAGAGACGCACACAGTAATTTTGTTGAAGTGCTAAATATGTAATTTTGTTAGCTCGTTCTATAATAGTTTTCATGCCTGTAAATGCACTGTTTAATGTGCACACCTGATAAAACACTGAAATCTAAAGAAAGTCTGGGTTTCGTTTCTGACAATTTTGGGATCTCTGCTGTCAGAAGTGTTTGAAGTAACATTTTCTTTGAAGTTAGGCTATATAATGCATAAAAAAGCAATTAATCTGTAATGTCTTATAATACACCTTCTAATCAGTTGAATTTTCTTCTAAATAATTATAATTTCATGTTATAATACTATTACAATAAACAGGTAAATATTATATTCCATATAATTTAAAATAAATCAGATACCAATAATGCATTAGAAATATCTTTGCATAGCCAATAGGCAACAGGCTTAATAAAAAGTGTTACCATAAATACTTTTCACCACTAGGTGGCGGACTTCTACTTGCAAATGCAATGGGAGCACCTACACGTCTCAATACCAACACCTGTCTTTGCATTTGACTACTTCTCTACTTACATGACGTATCACTTGTATTTGAAGACCCCAAATCTTTGTAAAACTTTTGATTACTCAATGAAAATTATATAATGAAAAGTTTTCCTCAAAATCTTTCAATTGCTAAACATAAAGAAAGACGGGATATGCTTAGCCTAGATATCTAGTGAAATTTAAAGCCACTGAGCATTGGCATTATTCAGACCTGGGACAGACTTGTGTCCACTTTGTAGTGGCCAAGAGAGCAAGTGTGGGTATTGAAACTGGCCCATAGTAGTGAAGAGATGTACAGTAAATTTGCATGATTTTAATGCAGGTGTTCAATATCAATTGGTTACAATGATAAACAGTGTTAATTCATGCAAGTTTAATCATTCAAGACCTTTAGTTTGATTAAATCTTTCAGAGATTAGTTTAGAAAAATAATACTTTGTGCTATTTTTTTTTTACGTAATAAAGACAATTATTGTAGTGATGTCACAATATTAGTCATCCATCATGCATCAAAGGCTTGTTTACAGAAACTGCCAGAGCCTTGCTTTGCCTCGTCCTCAGGTTTCAATGCATTTTTGCTGGATGGGTCTCAGGAAAACCAGCACACATGGAAACTTTTGTAGATCATAATGTGTTAAACGTTTGTATTGTTATGGATAGGTTTGTTGCTGCTGTGTTAGAACAAGGTTTGTGATTCCTACTCACGGTCTCCACATGTTATAGTTTACAGAGAGAGGCTCGTTACATTTCCACGGTGAGACTCAATGGTTTGCTTACCTAGTGATAACTGTTTAATCCACAAACACAGGGGCTCCACTTTATTTCTGCAGGTTCCTGACTTTATCCGTATCAAATCATGAGGTATCATGTCAACACTGGCATACTGGGCAAACAGATTCCAGTCCTTGGGCGGCTGGCTGGCAGATCCTCACCGAGTGGCAGGATGTGAGATGTGTGATCAGCGGGCAGTGGATCTGTCACACACAAACACATGCTGAGAGACACATATGAGTGTGAGTACTAACCCAAGGCCTTGTTTTGGCTCATCCTGAACTCTGATTGGATGGAGAGCAGGGGCCGTCTCTTCCCCAAACCTAACAATATATCTGATGACTCACTCAGCAAAGTATGACGCACTCTCCAGTACACAGACATGTTCAACAAACCTCAGCCCCTGAATTCATGATTCGGTCTGACACACAGCCACACATCCTCTATAGAGTGTAAGGGACTTGAGACAGCATCACAATCCTTAATATTAACTGGTCAAAGCAAAGAAAGCTTACTTGCATGTGGAAGATGCAACGTTTTATGAATGCAACAGTATGAACTGGCTGTAAGGATGTTACGGGCAACACAGTGCAAATATATTGTAAATGGATATACAGTATTGTCAGTTGCCGCATCCAAGAGAGTCAGGTAAATATGCAAAAACCACAAGTTATCATTACACCCTGATTTTAGCAATATAAGTGAACAAAATCATTGATGTAATATGTAGTTCTGTAGGCCCATTGACTTTAATTGTAAAGGCGGCCATTTGTAACTCGAACATGGCAGGTTTCAGTGAATTCTGCTTCAAGTTATTTTAGTTGTACAAAAACAGTCCTTTATGCTGCTTGATGTTGCAAACTAGTATTTGTTATCATATTATTTTTTTATCTACTATTATAATTGTAAACACACTGGTTTATTGCCAATAGTTTTATCGTTTAGTGCACTCTTGTCTATCGGCTAAATCGGAAGAAACATTTAGCCTACAGGAAATAGCTAACTTCCGCGTTGGAAATAAAGGTGGATCAACTGAATCGGTTTACCTGTGCTAAAGGTAGGCCTACTTCTATTGAGTGTTCATGAATGTGTTAATCTTCACATTCACACATAGGAGGCGCTAGGATCCTTTCTTTCTGGGGCTGACAGGAATCATAAAATGACTGTTTGCCGCTGCTGCTTTTCTCCTCATGTGGGGGGAAACATGCTAAAATTGCTATAACGTCACCGCCTAATTTAAATAAATAAATAAAACATGAGTTCTGCTCATATATCAATTGTCATATTTAAGTTCTAAACTACTTTTTATGGCTTAAATAATGTGCATTGTCGTTGCTGGCTTGATGTTTGTCATCTTGAGTTGTTGACAACATCCAAATAACCTTGACAGATGTCAATCATAAGTGTACAATGTTATATTTCTGTAGACTTTAGAGATGTGAAATCCTTAACATGTATTACACACACACGCGCGTTACAACGTTTCAGTAATCACAAACATTTACAATCTATCTGTTCGCAAAGAAACGCGTCGCCTGCGTAAAGGAAACCATGGCAACAACTGCTCGATCTATCTGTATCCGAGCCTACATCGTCAAAATACTGTAATTATTTCCCACTTTTTGTATATATATACACACACACATATAACAAATATTTACACATATATTCCTTTAAAAAGTTTCTCCGTTAAAGTCCTGTGACTAATTTGCACACCAAATCTAAGTAAGAGATAACACATGGGATATAAATCTAGTCTTAAAATGCAACTTGATTTTATACGACACGTTAACGTTACCGGATTTGTCTGTATGTCCTTGGCCCCTGACTTTGGTTTAAAAACTAGTTGCCGTGGCTGAGGTTTTATGTAAGTGGTCGAAGACATATTTTAGCATCTTAACCATAATACCAGATAAGAGCATATTTTATGTATATTTAATTAAGTATTTTAATAACATTCTAAACATGGACTTGAATACTTCAGTGTAAATAATACAGAGGATGACCGATGTCACGTAATGTCAATGATAACTGAACTCAGCTGCATAAGCGCATAGAAAGATGGTTATCTCGCTGCCAACGTGCGATACGTGTTTCAATAACAGCTTCAACTCAGTCTAATAAACGCTAACTCGTTTCATCAGGCACGACATCATCTCTCAACGGTGTTCATGTGGAGGTCGTTTGAAATAGCGAATGACTGAATTGCTGCAAGAACGTCGCAACTTCTCTCGCAAACCACATCGTACAACTTTGAAATCAAACTGTGTTCGAGACTTATTTTTCCAAACTAAGCTGAGAAGCACGAGTGGACGGTTTCAAGCTCCCCACTGTGTGAATTGATTCTACTATGGGTCTGCCTGAAAGAGGGCTTCCGGAGCCGGGGGGAAATGTAGACATTATTCCTGTTGACGCATTCAGTTGTTCAAATTATATTTAATATATACTTTGATTGATCACTTAATATATTTTTAAAAGTATGTTCAGTCTTACTCACAGAAATTTCAGAACTTTACCTTCTTATTCGTTGCATACGGAACCTTACGCGTCCCTGCCTGAAAAAATGGAACATTCCACAATTTATTCCAGGGAAAGACTGACAGTTTTTTGGGTCATGAAGCAGCTGTTCAAGTCAGCGTCTCATCCTCCCTCCGCAGGAATAAGAAATTAGTACATTTGAAATTAGATAACCAAGATTCAAACTTGCGGAGTGCAAGCAAACACAAATTTCAGAATGCATCATACGTATAAATAATAACAGCAATAACAATAATAATAATAAGGGTTATTTTGCATATGTAAAGCAATGTTTATTTATCTTTTGTAAATGATCAGTATTTCAAGAAATATAATAATAATAAGTAAACTTTAATTAACCTAAATTAACTGTTTGGTCAATATTTTAATTAAAATATTTAATTAAATCTAAAATATTTTTTAAATCATAATTTGTATTTTCTTTGGAAAAGATAGACTTAAAAGGTGTTTTACGTTGCATGGGAAGTTGTTCTGTCATTTATGATGCTCTGATGACCATTGCTGAACGTCTCAGCTGAAAAGACTGTGGGCACATGCCACCTCTTATGCCAATAATTTCTCATCAATTATTCAGATGGGAATGACTTCCGCTTGCAAGATTACAGTTCTTTTGCCTCTGGGATTTGCAGTGAGTACCAGCGACAAGATATTCATATTTCACTCAAGATGATGGCACAATTGTATGCATATTAGCGTATCTGTGCAGTTAGTACTTGGCAGTGAGAACTGTAAGGCACTGTTGCATGCTGATACTGTAGAGTTTGGCATGAGAATGTATAGTGCACGAGAATCGAAAAGGATGAGTGATAAAGATGTGAATTAATGTGAGAAAAACCTTATGTATTAATATGAAAATCCAAGGCATTTATTTAATATTAATACAGCATCATTATAAGTCACAGTGAAACAAATGCTAAATAAATTAGTATTCCTGCCTAATTCTCTCTCTCTCTCTCTCTCTCTCTCTCTCTTCTCTCACTCCCTGCCTCTTTCTCTGCATGAGAACAGCTGCAGATGCCCACTCTGCGTAAGTGGATAAAAACTATAATGCAATCCCTAGAGACATTAGGACATTGGTCAATTGGAGTTAGTTTAGATAAAGATTTAACCTGGATAATCGCTGCTTATAATCACGTCTTTTCTCCTGCACACCTTCTCTTTGCTGTTTACTTAATAAACTGAGTTATATCAGAAAAGAGAAAGCATGTTGGTTTTAAACCACACTGTAAAAAATAATTCAGTGGCTTAGTAAATTTCACAAAAATAAAGAGCTATATTAACTTAATAAAATCTTTTGAAATCATTTAAGTGATATTTTGAGTGGGTCAGATTAAAAATAATAATTAAAAATCCAACAAATAATTTCTCTAAAATTTACATATATTATTTAAGTTTATGTAATGAAAATAAATAAGTATTTAACTAACTAATTATATTTTTAATATACCTTCAATATTTCTGGTGAATTCTAATAGAAATATTTGATAATTATTTACTTGTACTGATCTGTTTTAGAAACTAAAATTATTAAGTATTTCCAACCAATTTTCCTAAATAAAGTTCCAGCTTAATAAATGAAAGTTTAAATAAATTGAGTAAATTTCGCGGCTAAAGTGATCACGTGTGCAGCTCCGCAGGAAAAAAAAAAAATCTGCTTTCCTCAGCAGCGACGTCGACTAGCCATACACCTCACAACTCCTGGTAAGTAACGTTAGTCAGCTAATCCTACTTACGTTTGTAACACTTTATTAAAAAGTTAATAATTATTAAGCATTTCCTAACAATTGTCTTTGTATTTTACGTCATATTCAACAAGTTTCGTAGCTTAATCGAAGTCACCTGAAGGACGGCTTTCCTCAGCAACGGCAAGGCCCGCACTCCTCTCATATTGTGGTACGTTATGTAATTTATCCAGCTAGTTAATACTAATTATGTTTGTAATGTTTAATTCAGAAGTTCATTATTAAGGATTTCCTAATAATTGTGTTTGTATTTTGCGTCATCTTAAGAAGTTTAACAAGTTTCGCGGCTCAAACAAGAGGCACCTGTCACTGAAGGACTGCTTTTCTCAGCTACGACGTGAACAGCATCACTCGAATTTCCTGTAAGTAACGTAGTCATTTTATAACTATGTATATTTGCAATAATGTATTCAAAAGTTGATTAAACATTGACCGTGTGTACGTGTACATAACAGTGTAGTTTTCTAAGTTAGTTAGTGGGGCAGCCATATGTATGTTAGTTTTTTTTTTTTTTTTTTTTGGAGTGGGTTAACGTTCGTACTATTTGGATCACCGTTTATTTCAACCGCCATTTGAAAGTCTAACGATAAGTGTAACCGTGGTCCAGCAACTATACATGCCCAATGGAAAACGATTTTGTACAGGTTCCCCTTTAGGGTCAGTGGCTTGTCAAAAGGGAACACATCATTTATGAACTTTCAAATGACATTCTGTCTTGTAAAAAGCTGTCACGTTTTTGTAAAACATCATAATTACTACATGAACTCAGGTATGAGCTCTTAAATCACCACTACAAATACTCCATGCAAAAGTATTTAAAATGGCGTGGACATAACATAGACTGGTGCGTTTTAATCAGCTCCCACTATATGCTCCGTTGTAAAATCATTCTAGGTCACTGAAACTTATGACATACAATATCGGTCAAAAGTTTGAAAACATTAAGCTTTTTAATGTAACAAATCCAGACCTGGTGGGTATTGAAGGACAGCCGAGGCTGGGTGAGGGGTACGTTGTTTTAATTGAGTGAACTTACTAAATTTCTTAAGAGTGTGTTTAAATATATTCATTTTGATTTGAATTAAGTAATATTTTTGTTCCCTGAAACAGATCAGTTTAATTTTCCATCCTTAAATAGTTTGATAGAAATTTCACAAATATATTATGTGTATTATAAATAAACAATTTGTTAGTCAAATACTAAATTGTTTTAGTGGAAAAAATAAAATATAACTGTACATTTTAGATAAAATAAACTGTTGTATTTTTAGTCAGTTAATATGTTTACATTTATGCATTTGGCAGACGCTTTTTTCCAAAGCAACTTACATTATTTCCTCAATAAAAGCCTATAGCATTGATTTACAGCATAGAAGCTCGCAGTTGGTCTCTTTTCATTTTTCTTTTAGGGTTATTGTTAAAAATAAATGTCCCTATGTAGAAAATTAACCTGTCTTGTTGTTAAGAAGAATGCTGTTAATTTTTGCAACTCCTCCCCCTAGTAAACTTTGTTTGAGATTTTACCTATCATATGGTTCAACAGAATGTTTGCTTCTTCAGGTGCTATTTGTTTTGTGTATTTGTCACTTTCTTGTAACATTCAGGTTTGAGTGTTAGCTCTAACCAGTTATCTTTAAAATTTGCCTGTAGGGTTCAGCTGATCTACCCATCTTCGTACAAGCAGAGTTGGCAGAGGAGGTCATAAAAATCTACATCCTTCGGGACAATGATGGGGCAGTCAGCGATGTAATCTTGGGAATCTCAGCAGAGCCTGCTGCCATCTTTCAGGAGTCACATTGGATTTGAGATATCCCAAGACCCACAAATACAGGTCCTTCTCCAAAAATTAGCATATTGTGATGAAGTTCATTATTTTCCTTAATGTAATGATAAAAATTAAACTTTCATATATTTTAGATTCATTACACACCAACTGAAATATTTCAGGTCTTTTATTGTTTAAATACTGATGCTTTTGGCATACAGCTCATGAAAACCCCAAACTCCTATCTCAAAAAATTAGCTTATTTCATCTGACCAATAAAAGAAAAGTGTTTTTAATACAAAAAAAAGTCAACCTTCAAATAATTATGTTCAGTTATGCACTCAATACTTGGTCGGGAATCCTGCAGAAATGACTGCTTCAGTGTGGCGTGGCATGGAGGCAATCAGCCTGTGGCACTGCTGAGGTGTTATGGAGGCCCAGGATGCTTCGATAGCGGCCTTAAGCTCATCCAGAGTGTTGGATCTTGCGTCTCTCAACTTTCTCTTCACAATATCCCACAGATTCTCTATGGGGTTCAGGTCAGGAGAGTTGGCAGGCCAATTGAGCACAGTAATACCATGGTCAGTAAACCATTTACCAGTGGTTTTGGCACTGTGAGCAGGTGCCAGGTCGTGCTGAAAAACGAAATCTTCATCTCCATAAAGCTTTTCAGCAGATGGAAGCATGAAGTGCTCCACAATCTCCTGATAACTAGCTACATTGACCCTGCCCTTGATAAAACACAGTGGACCAACACCAGCAGCTGACATGGCACCCCAGACCATCACTGACTGTGGGTACTTGACACTGGACTTCAGGTATTTTGGAATTTCCTTCTCCCCAGTCTTCCTCCAGACTCTGACACCTTGATTTCCTAATGACATGCAAAATTGGCTTTCATCCAAAAAAAGTACTTAGGACCACTGAGCAACAGTCCAGTGCTGCTTCTCTGTAGCCCATTTCCTGCACACGCCTGTGCACGGTGGCTCTGGATGTTTCTACTCCAGACTCAGTCCACTGCTTCCGCAGGTCGCCCAAGGTCTGGAATCGGTCCTTCTCCACAATCTTCCTCAGGGTCCGGTCACTTCTTCTCGTTGTGCAGCGTTTTTTGCCACACTTTTTCCTTCCCACAGACTTCCCACTGAGGTGCCTTGATACAGCACTCTGGGAACAGCCTATTCGTTCAGAAATTTCTTTCTGTGTCTTACCCTCTCGCTTGAGGGTGTCAATGATGGCCTTCTGGACAGCAGTCAGGTCGGCAGTCTTACCCATGATTGCCGTTTTGAGTAATGAACCAGGCTGGGAGGTTTTAAAAGCCTCAGGAATCTTTTGCAAGTGTTTAGAGTTAATTAGCTGATTCAGATGATTAGGTTAATAGCTTGTTTAGAGAACCTTTTCATGATATGCTAATTTTTTGAGATAGGAATTTTGGGTTTTCATGAGCTGTATGCCAAAATCATCAGTTTTCAAACAATAATAGACCTGAAATATTTCAGTTGGTGTGCAATGAATCTAAAATATATGAAAGTTTAATTTTTATCTTTACATTACGGAAAATAATGAACTTCATCACAATATGATAATTTTTTGAGAAGGACCTGTACTCACTTAAGTTGTTCCAAAAACTGTTTCTTGAGCTGGATCCTCCAAAACTCTGTTAATGTTCAGAGGTTAAAAAATTATCTTCTTGCATAGTAGTGGTTCATGGTCATCCCACAGAATGGGTATTCCTGATGGAAGTGTTTCTGTTATCGGATTAATTCTGTTGAAGGGATAGTTCACCCAAAAAGATGATTTTGTCATAATTTACTCTCCCTCAATTTGTCCCAAACCTGTACGAGTTTCTTTCTTCTGTTGAACACAAAAGATATTTTAAGTGAAGTGACGTGACATTCAGCCAAGTATTAAAGAGTGTTGGTTAACGCAGTTAAAGGTTGCCATTGACTTTGCATAGTATACTTTTTTTTTTTTCCTACCATGGAAGTCAACATCCTTCGGGACAATGATGGGGCAGTCAGCGATGTAATCTTGGGAATCTCAGCAGAGCCTGCTGCCATCTTTCAGGAGTCACATTGGATTTGAGATATCCCAAGACCCACAAATACAGGTCCTTCTCCAAAAATTAGCATATTGTGATGAAGTTCATTATTTTCCTTAATGTAATGATAAAAATTAAACTTTCATATATTTTAGATTCATTACACACCAACTGAAATATTTCAGGTCTTTTATTGTTTAAATACTGATGCTTTTGGCATACAGCTCATGAAAACCCCAAACTCCTATCTCAAAAAATTAGCTTATTTCATCTGACCAATAAAAGAAAAGTGTTTTTAATACAAAAAAAAGTCAACCTTCAAATAATTATGTTCAGTTATGCACTCAATACTTGGTCGGGAATCCTGCAGAAATGACTGCTTCAGTGTGGCGTGGCATGGAGGCAATCAGCCTGTGGCACTGCTGAGGTGTTATGGAGGCCCAGGATGCTTCGATAGCGGCCTTAAGCTCATCCAGAGTGTTGGATCTTGCGTCTCTCAACTTTCTCTTCACAATATCCCACAGATTCTCTATGGGGTTCAGGTCAGGAGAGTTGGCAGGCCAATTGAGCACAGTAATACCATGGTCAGTAAACCATTTACCAGTGGTTTTGGCACTGTGAGCAGGTGCCAGGTCGTGCTGAAAAACGAAATCTTCATCTCCATAAAGCTTTTCAGCAGATGGAAGCATGAAGTGCTCCACAATCTCCTGATAACTAGCTACATTGACCCTGCCCTTGATAAAACACAGTGGACCAACACCAGCAGCTGACATGGCACCCCAGACCATCACTGACTGTGGGTACTTGACACTGGACTTCAGGTATTTTGGAATTTCCTTCTCCCCAGTCTTCCTCCAGACTCTGACACCTTGATTTCCTAATGACATGCAAAATTGGCTTTCATCCAAAAAAAGTACTTAGGACCACTGAGCAACAGTCCAGTGCTGCTTCTCTGTAGCCCATTTCCTGCACACGCCTGTGCACGGTGGCTCTGGATGTTTCTACTCCAGACTCAGTCCACTGCTTCCGCAGGTCGCCCAAGGTCTGGAATCGGTCCTTCTCCACAATCTTCCTCAGGGTCCGGTCACTTCTTCTCGTTGTGCAGCGTTTTTTGCCACACTTTTTCCTTCCCACAGACTTCCCACTGAGGTGCCTTGATACAGCACTCTGGGAACAGCCTATTCGTTCAGAAATTTCTTTCTGTGTCTTACCCTCTCGCTTGAGGGTGTCAATGATGGCCTTCTGGACAGCAGTCAGGTCGGCAGTCTTACCCATGATTGCCGTTTTGAGTAATGAACCAGGCTGGGAGGTTTTAAAAGCCTCAGGAATCTTTTGCAAGTGTTTAGAGTTAATTAGCTGATTCAGATGATTAGGTTAATAGCTTGTTTAGAGAACCTTTTCATGATATGCTAATTTTTTGAGATAGGAATTTTGGGTTTTCATGAGCTGTATGCCAAAATCATCAGTTTTCAAACAATAATAGACCTGAAATATTTCAGTTGGTGTGCAATGAATCTAAAATATATGAAAGTTTAATTTTTATCTTTACATTACGGAAAATAATGAACTTCATCACAATATGATAATTTTTTTGAGAAGGACCTGTACTCACTTAAGTTGTTCCAAAAACTGTTTCTTGAGCTGGATCCTCCAAAACTCTGTTAATGTTCAGAGGTTAAAAAATTATCTTCTTGCATAGTAGTGGTTCATGGTCATCCCACAGAATGGGTATTCCTGATGGAAGTGTTTCTGTTATCGGATTAATTCTGTTGAAGGGATAGTTCACCCAAAAAGATGATTTTGTCATAATTTACTCTCCCTCAATTTGTCCCAAACCTGTACGAGTTTCTTTCTTCTGTTGAACACAAAAGATATTTTAAGTGAAGTGACGTGACATTCAGCCAAGTATTAAAGAGTGTTGGTTAACGCAGTTAAAGGTTGCCATTGACTTTGCATAGTATACTTTTTTTTTTTTCCTACCATGGAAGTCAACATCCTTCGGGACAATGATGGGGCAGTCAGCGATGTAATCTTGGGAATCTCAGCAGAGCCTGCTGCCATCTTTCAGGAGTCACATTGGATTTGAGATATCCCAAGACCCACAAATACAGGTCCTTCTCCAAAAATTAGCATATTGTGATGAAGTTCATTATTTTCCTTAATGTAATGATAAAAATTAAACTTTCATATATTTTAGATTCATTACACACCAACTGAAATATTTCAGGTCTTTTATTGTTTAAATACTGATGCTTTTGGCATACAGCTCATGAAAACCCCAAACTCCTATCTCAAAAAATTAGCTTATTTCATCTGACCAATAAAAGAAAAGTGTTTTTAATACAAAAAAAGTCAACCTTCAAATAATTATGTTCAGTTATGCACTCAATACTTGGTCGGGAATCCTGCAGAAATGACTGCTTCAGTGTGGCGTGGCATGGAGGCAATCAGCCTGTGGCACTGCTGAGGTGTTATGGAGGCCCAGGATGCTTCGATAGCGGCCTTAAGCTCATCCAGAGTGTTGGATCTTGCGTCTCTCAACTTTCTCTTCACAATATCCCACAGATTCTCTATGGGGTTCAGGTCAGGAGAGTTGGCAGGCCAATTGAGCACAGTAATACCATGGTCAGTAAACCATTTACCAGTGGTTTTGGCACTGTGAGCAGGTGCCAGGTCGTGCTGAAAAACGAAATCTTCATCTCCATAAAGCTTTTCAGCAGATGGAAGCATGAAGTGCTCCACAATCTCCTGATAACTAGCTACATTGACCCTGCCCTTGATAAAACACAGTGGACCAACACCAGCAGCTGACATGGCACCCCAGACCATCACTGACTGTGGGTACTTGACACTGGACTTCAGGTATTTTGGAATTTCCTTCTCCCCAGTCTTCCTCCAGACTCTGACACCTTGATTTCCTAATGACATGCAAAATTGGCTTTCATCCAAAAAAAGTACTTAGGACCACTGAGCAACAGTCCAGTGCTGCTTCTCTGTAGCCCATTTCCTGCACACGCCTGTGCACGGTGGCTCTGGATGTTTCTACTCCAGACTCAGTCCACTGCTTCCGCAGGTCGCCCAAGGTCTGGAATCGGTCCTTCTCCACAATCTTCCTCAGGGTCCGGTCACTTCTTCTCGTTGTGCAGCGTTTTTTGCCACACTTTTTCCTTCCCACAGACTTCCCACTGAGGTGCCTTGATACAGCACTCTGGGAACAGCCTATTCGTTCAGAAATTTCTTTCTGTGTCTTACCCTCTCGCTTGAGGGTGTCAATGATGGCCTTCTGGACAGCAGTCAGGTCGGCAGTCTTACCCATGATTGCCGTTTTGAGTAATGAACCAGGCTGGGAGGTTTTAAAAGCCTCAGGAATCTTTTGCAAGTGTTTAGAGTTAATTAGCTGATTCAGATGATTAGGTTAATAGCTTGTTTAGAGAACCTTTTCATGATATGCTAATTTTTTGAGATAGGAATTTTGGGTTTTCATGAGCTGTATGCCAAAATCATCAGTTTTCAAACAATAATAGACCTGAAATATTTCAGTTGGTGTGCAATGAATCTAAAATATATGAAAGTTTAATTTTTATCTTTACATTACGGAAAATAATGAACTTCATCACAATATGATAATTTTTTGAGAAGGACCTGTACTCACTTAAGTTGTTCCAAAAACTGTTTCTTGAGCTGGATCCTCCAAAACTCTGTTAATGTTCAGAGGTTAAAAAATTATCTTCTTGCATAGTAGTGGTTCATGGTCATCCCACAGAATGGGTATTCCTGATGGAAGTGTTTCTGTTATCGGATTAATTCTGTTGAAGGGATAGTTCACCCAAAAAGATGATTTTGTCATAATTTACTCTCCCTCAATTTGTCCCAAACCTGTACGAGTTTCTTTCTTCTGTTGAACACAAAAGATATTTTAAGTGAAGTGACGTGACATTCAGCCAAGTATTAAAGAGTGTTGGTTAACGCAGTTAAAGGTTGCCATTGACTTTGCATAGTATACTTTTTTTTTTTTCCTACCATGGAAGTCAATGGCAACTTTCAACTATCTGTTAACCAACATTCATTAAAATATATTTTGTGTTTAACACAAGAAAGAAATTCGTACAGATTTGGGACAACCCGGGGGGGGGAGGTGGGGGGGGCAGTACATTATGACAACATCATCTTTTTGGGTGAACTATCCCTTTAATATTGATGTAAGTGTTGCTTTTATTTTTTTTATGGTTTAATGCTGAGTGTGACTGCAAATGGCTGGTATGCACCAGGAACAAAGTAAGATGTCATTTCTCTTACGGCTATCGTATTTTACATGTAATCTACTTGAATACTAAGATGGATGAAATGTTTCATAAGGTTTAATCATTTCCCTTATGGCTACTTTACAGTTTTAATTTTTGCAATTTACTGGAATATTAAAATGGATAAGATGTTTCAAAGGTTGATTTTAGACTTTGTCTTATGTTTAATTGACAAATAAATTTTCAATAAAAAAATGTGTTTCTTTATTTGGTTTTATTATATTAATTATAAAGGGTAAATAGTGTAAAAAAAAAAAAGTGAATGCAACATTTTGATAATTTATAGTCCAATATTAAGTTAAATTCACTTTTACATGTAGTAAACGTAGCACATTTTTTTGGTTAAATTTCATCCAATATTTCAATTATATCTACTCAATATTTTTTGTTTATTTTACATAGAATTACAGTTGTGGTGTTTTATAATTTTGATTATATCTAATTAATTTTATTTCTCATATAAAGTAATTCAGTTATTCAGATTTACTTAATTTTTTTACTGACAATTACTCAATTTAAACAGTATATTTCATTGATTTCACAGCTTTAAAATTTACTCAATTTTTTTGAGTGTAAAAATGTTTCACCAAAAAAATTGAGTAAATAATAGTTAAACTTTTTACAGTGCAGGTTGTGGTGTGACATCATCTAACATATATAACATGTTTCCAACATGTAGAAAAACTGCTAAAGATAAATTGTTTTTAATAGATCTTAACCTCATCTTCTTTAATCTTTCATTCTTAAAAAAATGTAAAAATATAGTAGAGTCAATTATAACAATAATGTCACAGAGCAATGTTATCGTTGAAATAAACCCGTGTTGAGCGTATTTCAGTGCACAAGTCAGAAAACCAAGATGGATGCATCAATTGTTAGCAATGTCAGTCGATACAAACAGCAAATACTGCCAAAATAATAATGCTGAAGTATCCCTGAAGTAGATAGAAGTTGGATACTGCACTGCAGAGTTTATGCTAATAAACAATATATTTCTACTTTTTCCCTACTATTTATATGGTGAGCTGCCATTTTGGATTCTAAAGTCAGGGTTGTTGTGGGTTTTACTTGAGGTGTCATTCCCGTTAAAAGCTCCTACTGGGAACTCAAAATTTGAATTGAATGCATATGGAATGGTTCACAAAACCCTCTGCAAAACACACTTAATTCTTCAGATGCTGGTCATCAACAATACTGATTGAATTTGACATATAAATCAAAGCACATTAGAGATGACCTTGACTAATTTATACCCACCTTGGTCATTTCCAAGATAGATATGTGTGCGTCTAAACACTGCCGCCAGAGCGGTACCTGTTAACACTTACATTGCCTTCAGTCTGTGCAAACCTGCTCTGTTAGACAGTGAGGGGCGCGGGGTCCCGCAAGGCCCTAATAGGGATCATATGTAGTCAGCATGTAGACAGAATCCAAGACCTCTGGCTGTGCAGAAAAACCCTGTCAGCAGCGGATCCTGGCCAGCCGAATGGCTAAAAGGCTGAGATTTGATTTGATGACTTTGCACCTCTACCTCCTCTTTGCACTTAATCTTTTTTTCTCCTCTGTTGTCTAACCTGTGGTGCCGAGGTGGTCGAAGATGAGCTGTCTGCTGCAGGGTCCTAATCTAATATAATTATGGCTTCTCACCAAATCATCCCAGTGGAATCATCCACAGTCTTTGGTTTCTCTGTGTAACGGCCAGTGAGGTACGGTAATGGTGAGTGCTCGGACGAGTAGGCTACTAAGAAGAGACAGAAATGGTTTTGAATGTCCACATTAAGTATCCAAGCTCTTTGCAGTAGAGACAACACACTAAAGGTGTGTGTGACAAAAAGTCCGGCCTCAGATATTGTTTTAAACCTGCTTTACTAACTTGATACCTTTCCTGCTTTTGATTGGCTGCTCTTTTCTAAAGTATCATGACAGCATTATGTGTTGTTATCTAGTAGACGTTTCAAAGGCTATTTTTGAGATTCATAATACATAAATCAATACATACAGACATGCTGTGTTCACGTACAGCATCGTTGTTGTGTTTTGCTCTGCACAGCCTGTTTCTCACATATGTGACCCTGGACAACAAAACCAGTCATAATGGTCAATTTTTTCGAAATTTAGATTTCTACATCATCTGAAAGCTGAATAAATACGCAAAATGTTGAGAATATCACCTTTAAATGTGTCCAAATGTAGCACATAGCAATGCATATTACAAATAAAAAAATAAGTGTTAAAATGTTTACAGTAGGAAATATACAAAATATCTGTAATATGTTCCATGCTACAAACTCCTTTTTTTGAGAAACTCGCCGCTTGAATCCAAAATGTTGTTTATGTGATTCAATGAGGCGTAGCTGGACTCTAAAACATTAGATGTTTAGAAAACTTCAGTTGTAAACAAGTAGAGATTAGGTATTTATTGCAAATGTTAATGTAGGCTATATATAAAAATATATTTTATGCATACATGCATGCATTTATATATATGTGTGTTTGTGTGCACCTCTGACTGAGTACACCTTTAATTAGACCTGTTGTTCATCAAATCTTCTCAAACGCATGCCATTGAGATGATGGGTGCCTCTACCAGGGTAGAACGTTTACAGAAAGGATAAACAGTTGCTGAGGCTATAATCTAGTGTCGAAAGAGTAGGACATGTGTGGATTACTGTCTCTCTATCCCTCTCTGTATCTCTCCTCTGCTCTCTCGGCACCTCATGACATTTCTAATTGAGTTAAATCTCATTATTCACGGCAGGCTTTGGGTCTGACACCGCATGCATCCATATGTCTCAAAACAGATCACCCTTACTTGCCACTGTGGTTAGCGCTCTGCTTGTCGGCTGAAAGAAGAGAGGGATTGGTTACTCCGCTGAGAGTGCTTCCTTTACTTTTCCCAGACTTCTCTCCCCTCAGCATTCCATTGAGAATATGTCCTCAAGTGAGTTTTAAGACACACTAGAAACACTGTGAATATGTGAATTTCTTCCAGAGAAATCTATGAATGAAATGCACCCCCCCACCCACCCAATTCAGATTCAAAATTCCATAATGAAAAAAAAAAAAGTTTACTACAGAGGGTGCTTTGTAAAAATTATCTTTTAAATATAATTTAAATGAACCCTTAGAAGAAGAAAACAGATGAGAATGACATCTGGTACAAATAAAATTATTGTGCATCTTGAACAAATAAATTCAGAGAATTGTTTCATCAAAAGTTCATATTAAAATCTGGTACTTTTTTGATTCTTGACTTTACGTCTTGTAATTGTCTCAAGTTTGTGACTTTTTATTCCTCATAATTAGGATCTTATATTTTGTAATTGCGACTTTATATCAAATAAAAAAAATAATACAGCTTTTTATCTTACAATGATGAGAAAACAATTAAAATGGCGAGATATTAATCTGTTTTCTGAGTTTACATCTTGTTTTTTTGTTTCTGCCATAGAATAAAAAATAAAAAGGGCAATTGCAACTTTTTCTCACAATAGATTTGCAAGTTTATTTTATTTTATTTTTAAGTCAATTAAAAGACAGAATTGTGAGAAAAAAGATAGAATTAATTAATAAATCTTGTGTTGGAGATGGGCTTGCATAACATTTGCATCTTTGTATCGCACAAGTGGAACTTTCTTTTTCGTAATTGGACTCACACTAACTTTCTCCCAACTGCAATGTCATTTCTCATAACTTCGACTAAATATCCAATAATGACTTTTTTCTAATTTAATGTTCATACAAATTCTTTCTTTATTATTTACTCTGAGGCTGAAACAGGCTTCCGTAGAGATTTCTTATTCTGAGATTTGAGAAGGGAGAGATTTATGCAGACTCCTTTTAATCTCATTGCTGTTTTAGGGAAGCAATTGAGAAATTAAAGAGATCTCCTTTGTATTCTTCATTCCTATGAGATTCTTGTGTGTTTGTGAGTTTAAACCACTCAGGCAAACAGACACTATTTCTCTCATTAGGGTTATGAGGCTGTTTGTTTTAAAATACGTCTTTATTTGTGAACGATGAAGACTCCTGTTTGTGAGGAAAGAGTGTATTGTAGGGTTTTTGTGAAGTGCTGTCAGGAGTACTCCAGTGTTAACGGCTGAAGAGACGAGACCTGGCCCTTTGTACCTCTCGCTGTCTGTAGTTTGTACACATGCTGTGTGTGTAAGGGAATGGGGGCGGGGGACCACGGAGGCCCTGAAAAGGGTGGATAAGAAACTCTACAGCACTGGCTCAGGGCAAGACTGTCAACAATGTGTATTTCACCCCATTGAGACAAAACAGACAGGCCTACTGCAGGGAACTTCATTCAAATCACTTCAGAGACATCTGCTTGTAATGTTTGTCAGTGTGTGAACATGTCACACCAAGAACTGGTGGAAAATAGTTTAATGTTTCCTTAACCGCTAGAACGTCAAAAGTTCCCTAGCGCAGCTTTAAGATAGCATGAAAGTTCGTTTGAATTTATTTTACTATTGTGTTTCTGACAATAAGGTATTTTGTTTTGCAGTTAATATTTTATGTTCATGTAAAAGGTATTCAACTGAAAATAATGAGTGATTTAAATGTACGGTATATATTTGGTTTTAAATGTAAGTCATCACTTTTTCATGCAGGAAAAAAATATGATAATATCACAATATAGTACAGTAAAATGTCTTGATTTATTCAACCCAGGGTTGTTATTGTTAACTAAAACTAAAACCATAAAGACACTTTTTATGCAATAAACTGTAAAAGCCACGACAACATTTCTCATTATCATTTAGTTTAAGCTGATGTACTGAAATAATTAAAATGGAAATAAAATTAAAAGAAACAACATATATTAGACAAGAATGGTGGCAAAAACACAACAAAATAACTAATATTAATAACTAATATTAAAATAAAAATAGAAAATAAAACATAATTAAAAAAAGAAAACGTCCTGCAGAGTTTTGCTCCAACCTTGATAAAAACTCACCTTCCTCTAGCTTTCTAAGCCTTAGACCTTGATTAGATAGTTCAAGTGTTTGATTAGAGCTGGAGCTGAACCCTGCAGGACAGTGGCTCTCCTGGACCACCATTGGCTGCCCCTGGTGTAGGCAGCATCCAGCACATTGCACCACAGCATCATGGGCCACTTCCATATTTTAGGGTCAAGATCCATATCCATACTTCAAACGTAATAAACACTTACATATTCACGCAACACTGACATACTACGACATTCCGTGTGTGACCGATAACAGAAGTGAGAAAAAAAGTATTTATTACAATTGAAATAGGGATATTTTTCTTACAAAAACGCATGCATTCAATGCAGAAGGCCATAATTTACCCCCTGGAGACGTGTGAGACATGTTTTATTATGAATTATGCATGCGCTTTATTTGACGACTTTTAGACTGCAACACCCACTGACCGCAATGATAGAGCTTGGAATAGCCAGGACAATTTTTAATGTAACTCCGACTGGATTCGTCTGAAAGAAGAAAGTCATATACACATAGGATGACCCGAGAGTGAGTAAAACACACAATCTGATTTTCATTTTTGGGTGAACTAACCTTTTAATTGAGGAATACCAGGAATTCTGAATGATGAAATTAATTTCTCACATATTTGTGCA
The DNA here is from genome assembly GCF_003368295.1 of Carassius auratus. Taxonomy (NCBI): domain Eukaryota; kingdom Metazoa; phylum Chordata; class Actinopteri; order Cypriniformes; family Cyprinidae; genus Carassius; species Carassius auratus. Next base: position 4,553,217 of record NC_039269.1, on the reverse strand, counting down.
TTTTGCAGAGCTGAAATGTAGGTGAATAAAATGACTGTCATCTCCTTTGAAAAGCAGTGACTCTCTTAAATCTGTCATTTCTAGGTCTGTGTGGAGAGAAGGCTGTAGTCAGAAATAGGCCAGGTTAGGTCAGGCTTTGTTTTATAATCTCAAACTGACCTCTTTACTCTGTACTCTCTCTCTCTCTCTCTCTCTCTCTCTCTCTCTCTCTCTCTCTCTCTCAATCTTTCCTTCCAAGCCCCAACTCTCTCTTTCCCTCTAATTCTCTTTTCCTCTTCCATCTCCCCTCTCTGTTCACTCCACCACTTCTAAAGGCTGTTTGTTTCAATCATAGTTTGCATTAAACTGTTTTTATCTCAGCCACCTCATGTCCCTCCACCGACGACTCCTGGTACTGATAGCTAAAGATGCAAGGCATTTTCTGGCCAGCTAGTCGCCATACAAATTCACTGGTATCATGGAGAGGTAGTGTAGTAAATGCATGAAATTGTGAGTTGGATTGTCCATTGTTACACAGCCCATAACCTCTGAGAAAAAAAGTTATATTTGCTTTTTTATTGGTCTAGTCCGACAAGGGCCATTTTATTGATGTCAGCATCCAAATTTTGTCTGTTGCAGGCTTACAGTTTTTATGAGGTCCTCAGAATTGGCAAGCTTGGAGGACAAGACGAGCCAACAGGAAAGACCGGCAGTGCAAACATATTCATGTGGTATAAAGGAAAGGAGAAAAATATCTGTAAACATAAAACAACACACACTCACGCACTAGTTTGTTTTTTTATTTTTGTAGGGACTTTCCATTTACTGTTTTATTCTGCTGAGCTAAGTTTGAGCATTAAATAGACAAATAAATAAATCTTTTAAGTATCTATAATCATAGCTAAAATATAAGAAATTATTTTTCTTTTTAATATATGCATATTATTATAAAGGATTGTGTAAGTTCTTTCACTAGCCCTGCTCTGAAGGTCAGCAGCAATGCAATGATTCTCTGTGTAACTGTGATAGCATCCTCTGGAAATTCATTCATGCCAATACACAGAACTCACAAATAAACTGATTGACATGCAAATAAGTCTATTCAATTAGCATTAAATCTGAATAAAAGCACTTTGAAAGTGCAGTATTGGGGCTGTAATTGAGCATGACCTATGAGGAAGTGCTGAAGAGGGTCTTGCCCTAATGCTGCTGGATGGCTTATTTCTTTTTTTCTCTCTCACTCTCCTTGTATCTGGGCAGGAGCAATTACAGCTTTTCCATTTAAATAAATCAGTATAAAGATAGCAACAGATCAACCTCCATTTAATGCCTAATTACCTAAGCTCCTCCTCCAAAATACAGGCACCAGTAAACTATGCAAATGAACCGGCTAAAAATGGCAACCTAAAAATGGTAACATCAAAACCTCAAAACTGGTTCTATCCAAGTCAAAAATAATGATTTTATATATATATCACTGAACTAAGCTATTTGCATTATATTATATTAACAAAACAAACTGTTACTGGTTAAATCTGGTAGAAATAGCTCTTTAAGTAGCATGATATATCATAAGAAATGACATTTCTTATCATTCAAAGTTATGTAGACCATGCAATTTATATTTATTATATTTTTGGACTCATATTTTTTTATTAAAACTTCAATGTGTATACTATAGTTAACTGTGTATATATATATATGTATATACAGGGTGTATTTTATTATTATTTTTTTATATATATAAAAATGACATTTAAAAATCATGTCCAATTTAATATATATATATATATATATATATATATATATATATATACACTCAAAAAAAAAAGTTGTTGAATGAACTTAAAAAAATTTGAGTAAACTTTTCCACGAAATTTAATTACATTTTCCAAACAATATCGAATTAGTTTGAAATGATTTGTTGTAATCTTGTTGTGTAAACTTAAATTATTTTAGTCAAGACAACAAGAAGAAAATTGGTCCATTCAACTAGATAAAGTTTAGCCATGCCTAATAGAGAAAGTTGTGTCAGGTTAACTACTCTGAATTTTGTCATGCCTACTATATAAAATAATGCCATGTTAACTACATTCAATTTGGTCATGTCTACTATATCTAACAATGCAATGTCAACTACAAACATTTTTGTACTGCATACTAGAAACAATTTAAATCATTACACTTATCTAACTTGACTCTACAGTTACTTCCAAATGAAAGTGAAATAATTGTGTTCTATTACATTAAAACCTTTTTACTGTATACCTATAGTCTACTGTGAAGAAAGTCAATGTTAAGTCAATCCATTTAGTAAAAATCTGTATTTAAAACATGAGCACATTTAACCTTGAGAGTCTTCTTGCTTAAAACTGCAAATATGGCAATTAAACATGCTCATTAAGTTAAAAAATGACAATGCAAATAAAACATGAGCATATAAGAATATAACAAAATGTTATTTTATTTTGTTTTCTTAAACATGATATTAAATGTGATTGAGAGACGTAATCACCTCTGCTCATCGTTCAAAAATTCATATACAACAAAATCACATGAGCATACAAGGAAATAAAACACAGCATTCACAAAGGGATCCTCAAACACAGCACACCTAAGTGAAGAGTTTTGTTTTCTGCGCCTGTGCTTTGGCGGACAATTTACACAAGTTCAGCTCGAGAATCATTTTTTGGAGCACCTTAAAAGCAGTGTTGTGGGTAGAGTACTCTAATTACTTTTTTCCTGAAATGTGTAACTTAACGCGTTAGTTTCGTGCGTAAGTAATCAGTAACTTCATTATTTTTTAAAAAAAGTAATCCGTTATTTTAAGGAAAGGAAAATCCAGACTGCAGCCTGCTTTTTGTCAGACAGTTTGCCTAGGTCTACTGTGCCACCTGCGGATGTATCAGTGGAGCCGACGCTCTGTGATCGTAAAGTCAATGGCTGTGATGCGTCTGTGCCCTGCGCCTGACCCTGTGTGTGTGTGGTTTTTTTTTTTTCGAACTCCCGGGAAGATGACAGAGAGGACAGCGTTTGGTTTATGGAAGTACGCACATTATTTTCTATTTGCCAACGAAAAAGAAAAGAACATAACGGTAAAATGCACACTCTGCGTTGGTTGAAAAGCTTCTGTCGACCGCCAAAAATTCTACCTCAAATTTAACGCTACGTTTTAATCACTACTTTGAAGAGTAAATGTAAGAGGACTGTGTTCAAGCGAATTTAGGCTTGTGACTGTGAGTGACACTTTAATAATAATTAGTTCGGCTATTAAGCGATTTGTCATTTGCCTGTGTGGCGGTAAAGGATTTAATTCGGTTTGTTATCATTTTTGTTTGAAAGGCAGCTGTTAATTTCTGTTAGATCATTGGCTGGCTTGTTGTTCATCATTTTTAAATGGATTTAAATCTGCACGCCTGTTTAAGGTTGTGTTTACAAGTAAGCATACTTGTACTTTGATAACTGCATTATTTAAAGTTAAAGAAAAATCAGGAGTTATCTTGTGGTGCTCATAATATACAGTAGCCTAGGCTACCCGGGCTGGGTAACGTTAGGTGCGAATTTTGATTAATAATATGTTCTGTGATAAATAAATAAAACGCCATGTGGAATAGCCGATTGCTGACTGTGTTTCCTGTTATTGTTATCCTGCAGTGTTAATTTAGTCGGATGACTGACGTTATTCATTGTCGTGAGTCACGACTTCTATGTGCATTTAAAGGGGCCGGGGGCTGTGTCTGTCATGTGTGAGCCGCTGCAAACGGCTTTTAATTTTTGGTAACGCATGAGTACTCTAACGCGTTACTTTTATGAATAGGTAACGCTGTATCATAACTGATTACTTTTAATTGATGGTAACGTTGTAACCTAACTAACTACTTTCCAAAGTAACTATACCCAACACTGCTTAAAAGTGTAATGGATCTCCTGTGGATGAGTAAGATTTAAAGAGTATATTAGTCCAAGTAGCATGGCTGTAGCCAATGCTACATTACCTAAACACCAGAGAGCACCTCCACATCTTACAGCACAATGCAGATATCTTCAGGGTCTTCTGTTGCATCAGCAAATTCATGCTTTACATCACAGAATCCCTAAAAGGTCTTCTTTATGTCCGCTTCGGTTCTTGCAGGGTCATCATCCTTTGAAAAAAAAAAAAAAAACAGTTATTTTTATTTTAGTGAACAACTCTACTTCCACAGCACATTCAAACAGCCACGAGCCATCTTAAAACAATGCTATGGCGTTCGGTCACCAGATCACAACCCAACTCAACACCTTTGGCAGACTGTGTTCCACTTTATAATGGAAAATAATACAGTGCCTTTGTCAATATCACAACAATGAATAACTATGCTTCCTTAAAATCTCTAACTAAGACTCAGTGACTGTTCGAAATTTTTAATTAATTTAGATGACATTAACAAATTACATTTATAAAATACCAGATATTCTCAAGAGCCACTGATACTTCGGTAACACTTTAGAATGATGTCCATTAGTTAATGTTAGTTAATTCATTAAGTAACATGAACAAACAATGAACAATACATTACTGTATGTATTCATCTTTGTTAATCTTAATGAAAATACAGTTATTCATTGTTAGTTCATGCTAATTCACAGTGCATTAACTAATGTTAACAAGCACAACTTTTGATTTGAATAATGCATTAGTAAATGTTGAAATTAACATCAACTAAGATTCATAAATGCTGTAGAAGGATTGTTCTTGTTTAGATCATGTTAACTAATGCAGTTAACTAATGGACCAATATTATAAAATGCTACCGTTACTTATTTCAAATCAATATTACTTATCTTTAACCAAAACTGGGCACAATTAAAACAACTGCTGACAGCACACCCCTCCCCCATTCTCTGAAAACGGTTGATACTGAGTACAAGAGTACACACACACACATATATATATATTTTTTTTTTGTGTGACGTGACATACGGCCAAGTATACTCAGAATTCGTGCTCTGCTTTTAACCCATCCAAAGTGAACACAGACAGCAGTGAACACACAGACACTGTGAACACACACCCGGAGCAGTGGGCATCATTTATGCTGTGGCGCCCGGGGAGCAGTTGGGGGTTCAGAGCCTTGCTCAAGGGCACCTAAGTCGTGGTATTGAAGGTGGAGAGAGAACTGTACATGCACTACCCCCACCCACAATTCCTCCAGGCCCGAGACTCGAACTCACAATGCTTAGATTGCAAGTACGACTCTCTAATCATTAGGCCACGACTTCCCCGTGAAGCCTGGAATTAAACTGCTGTTTTCATCAGGCCAGAGGAGAACTGGCACCCAGATCAAGTAAAGTTTCACCCAAAGTTTATTTTCCATTTCTGTCACTAATTAAAGGGATAGTTCACTTTCAAATTAAATTTAGGTATGTTTTAGCTTACCTCAAGGGCATCCAAGATGTAGGTGTTTTTTGTTTCCATAGTTTACATTTTTATGTCAAACTGTTCTTTTCTGTGACAAATATAATGGAGGTCTATGGTCACCACCTCAAAGAGCATGCACAGAGAAGTCCAAATTAAACAATTCCCCACTGTAAGTACACATTGATGACCGAAGACACAAAACAAACGGTTTGTGTAAGAAAATGAACTGTTTATTTTGGTTTTATCTCCTGTACACAACCACATCCAACTGATCTGAGTGCACGAGTGCTTCCTGACGTGACGTGCGCACGCGCTCTGGCTTAGTCTGCGCAAGCGCGGAAAGCGCCGGAAGCGATCTCTCGCGCGTGTACATCACTCATTGTTTACTGTTTATCACACAATACACCACCAATCTGCATTGTCTGAAATATAATGCAGTAACTGTAATTATTAATTTGTTTATAACGCACCCTATAAACATTACAATTATAATAAACAACACATTACTCACTCTATTGACAGTGTGCCATTTGGTCCCTCTGGCATTGGATGTCGCCTCCAGTTTATACGTGGCATACTAAACACAATGTGCAAAACGCTGCGACTCAACAGTGGAGAAAACTCAGGATCTTCAGTCAGGCAGGTGTGTGATGCGATACAGTCAATGTCCTCGTCGTCTTGTAGTTGTTCCATTCGTGACAACATATGCTCTCCACTTGTGTTGGCATCTCACAACACTTGCTACTAAAACACGACCAATTTTTAATATATCTCTGAGTCTTGAAGACGTGCTGCCGTAGCGGATGCTTCCATGATCGCTCCTGAGTACTTTATCTGTGTATTCTGGTTCAAATATGGCTGTGACAAATTCAACGTTGTCTGTTGATGTATTGAAATCATCTTCCATTGCAATTTCCTGTACGTATAAATATGTTTAAATCTTCACAGTGTAAGGTAACACTTCAGAAATCTCTGTGTAAACCATAGACAGTAAGTGTAAACAATGAGTGTGCTTTCCGCGCTTGCGCAGACTAAGCCAGATCGCGCACACGTCACACAACAGGAAGTAGCCTACTCGCGCCCTCACATCAGTTGGACGTGGTTGTGTACAGAAGGTAAAAACGATATAAATACTGTTTGTTTTCTTACACAAACCGCTCGTTTCGTGTCTTCGGTCATCAATGTGTACTTACGGTGGGGAATTGTTTAATTTGGACTTCTCTGTGCATGCTCTTTGAGGTGGTGACCATAGACCTCCATTATATTAGTCACAGACAAGAACAGTTTGACCTAAAAATATCAAAATTGGAAATACTGCGGAAACAAAGACACCTACATCTTGGAAGTCCTTGAGGTAAGCTAAAACATACCAAAATTTAATTTGAAAGTGAACCATCCCTTTAAGTTTTGGTTCCTTGCCACTGCCACCTTTGGCGAATGGGGATGCTTGACTGATTGCATAGACACTATTGGAAGAGAGCTGAACTGGATGATGACATCACTGAATAATCAATGAACTGACTTTTTCTTAAAAAACAAAACAAAAACTGTCTGTTTGTTATTGTCCTCTTGCATTACCGACAAACTATTTCCTGTTTAATTATGCTGCTTTGACAATGTGTATTGTGTAAAGTGCTATATAAATAAAGGTGAATCGAATTGACTATTAAGAACTGTGCTTATCAAACAGGATGATATCACGTAAACCTAAACCAGTAGCTGTGTGGAGTACAAAGGTTTAAAGAGAAGTTAACATCAGTCATTTAATTCATATCTGAGCTTTACAATTTACTCAATATTTTAAAATTTAAAAATGTACATTAACTCTTTACCCATCAGCAGTTTTGATGGGGAATGTCTTTTGATTTTTAAACATACAAACGTGTGTGTATATATATATATATATATATATATATATATATATATATATATATATATATATATAAGAAAGTGTCTCTGCTTTTAAATTGAAAAACATGTCACGTCTTTTGCAAGGTCAAGTTTGTTATTACTTGTGATAACTGTTTGTAACGAAAAAGAACTCACCAAATACTCCATCATATTCATCTTCATTCAGGTAGATGCATAGCCCCTTGAGAATGCACTCTTGCTTGGTCTCCATGGTGGCATTATAAGAAAACAGACAAAACATTTTTTCAAGTTTCTGATATTCATACATGACACCCTCCAATACACATCTCTGAGCCATTATGCATTACAGAGCACTATATCAATAGCTTGTATTAAAAAGCAATTTATAAAAAAACTGAAAAAAAATAAAAATACTACCTGAGACATTGGCAGCATCACATCTTGAATCTTTTTCTAAACACTCCACCCTTTTTTGGTAAACACTTTTAGCAGATCATCACAGAACATATCCAGTTTGGACATGAATTTTGGAGTGTAAAGGAAGGGTTGTGATCCGATGAAATTCATCATTTATCTGAAGACATAAGTTACAGAGGTCTTGTTTATGGGCAATTCAGCAAAGACAAAAAAGGTTAAAATGCTACAAAGAAAACAAAATATTTAGTACACGGTCAGAGTGACAACTTATTTATGACAGAAATCATTTTCGATTATTCCTCTTGATATATTAATCGCAAGTAACAGAATAACATTAACTTACACAAGCAAGCGCTTGGGGAAACAAAACGTTATTAGCTGACTACACAGACATAATGTCGGTCCATGACCATAATCTAGCTAGCAGAAGAAATGCAAAAACTCCACTTACAATTACTGAAGCAGCGAAATGTAATACTTACGTCGCTAAAACACTATTTGTTGTTTAAGACGAGACTCCGTGAACGCGGTGAATTCAGTCACGAGCACGTGAACTTAACAAGCGTGACTAATCTAAAGCCTTGGATTGGCTGCTGTGCGCTTTGATTGGCATCTCAATCGTTTTAACAATGACAAGCAATAAATTAAATATAGATGAGGAAGTCCTAAAATATACATTTGTAACTTTGTCACCCTAACAACAGCTGAATGCAGAGTAAGAATTTAAAATCCTAGGGGACAATTTGGCAATTTCTAATTAATCGGGCGTGTCTTATGGCCCTGGTTTTATACATTAATTCATGGTACTGAAGGGTTTTCTGTTCTCTCTTGTTCCGCGATTCTTCATTTTAACGTTATTTGATACTTTTAGGGGAAAAAAGAAAGTCTGCACCACGTGCTGAATCCAGAAACTTAACATCAGCTACAAACGACACACTTAAGAGCTATTTTCATACAGTGCTTATAAAAAATAACTTTCTGGTATGCAACAAGATATTAAGAAAGCATATGTTTATTAGTTTGTTAATTAAATAAAAATAGATGGACGGTGATAGATAAGAAAAAAAGGCCACTTACCCAACTCACATGTTCGCTGCTGAGCAATCCATCTGCATCCGTTTCCGTTGATGACGTGCATCCGGTTAAGACGAACAAAAAATATTCTTGTTGACTCAATTAAAAAAAATGTTGTAAACCTAATTTTTGAAAATTACATTGTTTCTGTTAAATATAATTAAGTTGACACCATTTTTACAAAGAGTTATGTTGTATGTGCTCATGTTAATTAATTAAATTGAACAAAGAGCAAAAATCATTTTTTTGAGTGTATATATATATATATATATATATATATATACATTTTTTTTTATTAATTATAAATATTTTTTCTTTTTGTACATAAAATATTATCTGTGTTATATTTAAAATGTATAGCTACATACAAAAAACTACATTACGAATATATTTGAATTATATATTTTTTATTATAGTTTCCATTTCTTTATAATGGTCATCTGTATTGCATACTCTGATAAAAACTCAGTCCATCCTCATTACTGTTGCATCTCTGTCACAAGAATGTTGCTTTTTCTATTGCTTTTCCTTTTTCTCCCCATTTTTGAGCGTTGATTTCAATATTTCCATGGCTGATGATACATGGCCAGTATGATTGTCTGTTTATCTCACAGGCCATAAGTAGAAACTGCTGGATGTGTAAGGGTCATAAACTCTCCCTGATCTCTGTCATTGCTGCTGTTACACCCAGCCTCCACCAGCCCCTGCCCCCACCGGTAATTGGATGCAAACAGTGCTTTCACTCGGAAAGGGTGTTATTATTCTACTAGGTGCCTGGGACCACATTCAATTAAAATGAGCCTGAGAGATGGGGGTGATTGCAGCGTCTGTCTGCTGTGTTGAGTTCAACCTAACAGAAGTTTCAGAGTGTTTTATATATATATGCATATATGAGTGCACTGGTGATGGTGTGTGTGTGTTGCATGAAGGTCTGAATATTTGAAGTTAAAAGTCATAGACTCCTTGATAAATAGATCCGTCCCTTGAAATGAAAAAAATAAATAAATCAAACATAGCTGATTGTGTAGCAATCGATTCCATCAAGTTACACATCCTCATAAAGCATCAGCGTGTATTCGCATGTCATCATGACTGGATGACGTTCTGATTACAGAGCTCTGAATTTCACATATATTTAGGAATATACTACTGATTTTCAAGGGCAGTTCACGTACATAGTAAAGTACATGACTTTACTTAGTTTCTAAATATACAGCATATTATGGTCTCATAAAATCCATTAAAATTGGTTTATTGTTTGTTTTACCTTTTTAATGTCCGTGCCATTAATTATTATTCCGGTTATTTTTTCAGTGTCTTTCAGTGGTAATGGATACAGAACTTGATCAGTTGTCATATAGGCCTATACAGAAGTGTGTATCAATTTACATAAATTTGCAGAATGATTCTCCTGCAAATAATTTGTTTAATGTAATTATATCAAATATAGCTGCATCAGGGAAGTACTAAATGAAAAATGCCTTTTTAAAATTCAGCACCACACTGATGCAACTACTGGCCATATTTACATATATTTTAAACAAATGATTTTTTAATGAATCGTTCTTTTCAATGAATTGGTTGATCAGTTCATAAAAACAGTTTCAATGATTCATTCACAAAATGAACCAATCAATTTCTCAAACTCGCCGAATCAGAGTTTCAACCGCTATATTAATTTGTTTTGTGGGATGTATTTAAATATCTGTTTTGACAGGACAGTTCTTAGACAGAAACACAATTTTATCTTTTCTCTTTCTTTTCTTTTCTTTTTTTTTTTTTTTTTAAGAAAGCTAAATACGTAGACTCTGCAGAGTGGGTTATGAGAATGTGTTGGTTGTCTGTGTGCTTTAGATGTTTCCTGCAAAGCAGTGTATTATTGTGGCATGTATGTGTGTGCACAGGTAAAAACGGGAGAGAGATAAAATGTTTGTGTGTCCTCCTTGAGCCAGCACAGCAGGTTATTTCTGCATGCACGGTGCATCCACTTATTCTATGAAGAACATCTATCATTTTATCCTGTGATTAATGGCTGTCCTGAGCCCGGCTGCTACTAACGCAAATGCACTGAGAGGGAAATGACGGAGAGAAATACCACCAGCTGCATAACACACACACACACACACACACACACATTCACTCACACCGTTCTCTTTGAGACCACATTCTGGGAACTCACTTTTCTGTAGACTTCAGTACAGTAATAATTCATCAGAACCATGAAATTCTGCATATTTTAATCAGGTTTTCCAGACAGCGAAAACTCTGCCATGGAATAAAAAGCAGAGAGATGTAGTTAAGGCATCATTATATATCCTTCGAGATGCTTAACAATTGGCTTCTGTAACGTTAAGCTAGTTTCCCGGGTTCTGTTACCTGCTCATAGCACCATCAGTGAGAAAAACCACACGAGCGGCCCCTCTGCTCTTGGCCCCTGAGAGCGGCACAAGAGGCCCACCCATCTCAGTTTAATTAAATATTTCCCTCCCGAGTCGGCGAGGTGATGCCGTGAGCATTATAAATCAAGAAAAGGGCATCTGCTGATAGGCAAATGAAAACAGACTCGCTGAATAGGCAGCAAGGGATGAGTGCAGCAGATTAAAATAAACAAAGAGGGTGACGTAAATAGCTCTCCATCCTCTCCCCGTCTCAAGTCACTGCCGCTTATTTGTCGTATACACATATGTGTGAGTTATGTTAATGAGATACTGGGAGTGTGTGTCTGTGTGGTTGTGTAAGGGGTATGTAGGTCACGTTTCCCTGTTATACCCCCCACCTCTCCTCAACCTCAGCTGGTGTTGTTGTGATCTGGATTGCCCTCACCAGACATACACGAACGATACTTATTGGACCGCTAGTACACTCGTTAAAATGCAGAAGTATGTACACATGCAAATAAGCACACATTTGCATGCATACATGCACACACGTAAACTATCTGGTGTCATTTATCAAAATCTTTATATAGCACATATATACACACATGCTGCAATATGGTATTCCCAGATCACAATATGTAAGCGTCCTTGTGTAGTTCTTTTCAGGTTTATTATAGTTAACTAAACTAAACAAACAAACAAACAAAAATTAAATACATTTATAAAAAATTCAGCTAGCTGCCAAGGCAACATTTCTCTCTTTTTTTAATGTTGAAAACTAATAAAAACTATAAGTTTATATAAAAAAAAAAACATAAATAAATACATAAAAAAATCACAATAAAATTAAAAGTTTGACTAAAATGAAAATAGAAAATCTAAAAATAATAATTCAAATCTAAAAAAATAATACATATTACTTATACTCATTAGTCATCTTCCTACTGAAGCAGCATTTTAAAGGGATTGTTCATATTAAAAATAAAAAAATGTAATAAAATGTTATGATCATTTACTCACCCTTATGTTGTTCCAAACTAGTCTGACTATCGTTCTTTTTTTAATCACAGTTATTTTGAAGGGTGTTTGTAGCAAAGACAGTGGGCTCCAAAACAACAGTAACAGAAGCAAAAATTTGAATCCTAAAAATATTGTTAGTGATCCATAAAATAAATTAATTCATATCTGTTTGGAATGGAATGAATGTGAGTAACTGATACAGTTTTTTTAGTTAAACAGTGTATTTAATTGTGCTGCTGCCTACTATGATATCTTATTTTGGCCACTCTTATTTAATATCCACATTGAGCACATAAAAAAAAAAAAAAATAGTAGATGTGGTGAGAAATATGAGAATGGTCTCATGAAAAAATAGCATGATTAGCATGATTTTCGGTTTTCACTGTGCATATAATATGCAATGTCTTGGCGTGCATATGAAATACAGTTTTGGTGTACAAATATGCACCTACCCCACATCCCTAATCCAAACCATTGTGTATCCTATGCATGCCAAAGTCAAGTTCTGCATATAAATAGTATGCCAAATAAAAATAGAAACTCATGGTATATGCACTTTCATAATATCAGCTTGGAAATATTGGCTAAATACAGAATAACATAGCCTACTAGCATACTACTCCTTTTAAACATCTTTTTAAAGTATAAATAGTTCACCCTAAAGTGCAGGGTCAGAAAGCTCTCTGATTTCATAAAAAATACCTTCATTTGCGTTCTGAAGATGAACATAGGTCTTGTGGGTTTGGAACGACGTGAAGGTGAGTGATGAATGACAGAACTTGTATGTCAGAAATAGTGCTATTTCAAATTCAGTTCTTGTTTACTTCAGTCAGTACTGAAAAGTTTCAAATACTCTAACAAAAATGCATTACTGGTGCAATGTATTTTTATACTTACTGCTTATTGTATTGCATTCATAACTTGGCAACATGCTAGCATCCAACCCCACTGTTGTCAAGTGAGTCCATGTGTTGTTTTGAATTGCATTTTATATGTAGTGCTCCAAATAATTCACTTATGAGGCTCTAAGATGGTTAGTAGCTATGCTGCATTAGAAGCTGCCTAAGTAGGCAGTACACAGTGTTGCAGTTCACTAAAGTTTTTGAATCTGAGCTACTGTCTCTAGTATCATCTATCACAACACTGTATGCTACAGTACTGCATCCCTAGTTCACAATGTGTTAGCTTTCTTGTCTAGCTCTCTTAAACTCACTTTCTCCCCTTTTCTCTTTTTCAAGCACACACACGGACACACACGCACACACTCACACACAAATATTCAATTCATCCCCCTCCTACTCCTCCAACACCCACAACACGCAACAGAGAGCAAGGAAGATTTCTCACTGGCACTAATAATGAGATCCTTTTCTCGAAGGCTACCCCTACCAAACCAATTCAATATGGAAACCACAAACACATTATGCACAACTGTCGTGACGGGAATCTGGCTACAGTGCCCACACTGCGGATGTCAGAAATGAGGCACATTTCACAGAGCACTGAAACCACTTTGTGCAGCTTAGCATTATATCTTCAGGGTACATTTAGTTTTAATTCTTAATTTTCTTCATTACAGTGCTTTCAAGGCAGAGAATTGATAATTCTCCAACTTTCTGGTCTGGGGTTATTCTAAATCTTTAACCTTAGGTGAACTTGAATGAATACCTCTTCCTGGACTCCATAATATTACACACTCATAATTGTAGTGATAGTTCATATTTTTTATTTTCCACAGAAGAAAGAAAGTTATGTATAAGTTTGGAAGGTGAGTAAATGATGACAGGATTTTTTTATTTTTTTATTTTTTATTTATTGGCTTATTTTTTATTTTTGCAATAGGCATTTGTAGAACAGCTTTACAGAAAATCATGATGTTATTGTTTATTAAATCCTAAAATCATGCCTGGCACAAAAAAAAAAAAAGTTTTTAGTTTCGTTTTTAGTTTTCATTGGAGTATATTTTTTAATGAAAAATACTATTTTAGTATTTCTTCTTCAAAATTTCATGTTTAATTTAATGTGAGACATGCTGGCTCTTTGTAAATGTTTGTGAAATTTACTAGCAATTTGGGCCTTTTTTTATTGTGCTTACAGTCAGATTTTGCAGATTAGAGCTGCTAGCTATTTACATAATCAATTTTGTTGGTTATTTTCAACTACTTGAATATGTCTTTAAGTTTCATTCGCACTGCCAGTGACTATTTGTTACTAGCATGGGTCCATATGCACATATTATTAATGCTCATACATGCAACACATTATCTCACATACATTTTCCATATTACATAGTTCGACTTGTAACACTATGTCCTTCAAGCAATACCATTCTAGTTTAATCATTTTTGTACATTGTAGAGATTTAAGAAGGACTGTTTATAATAATAATTGGGATGGAAACTGTAGCATTTATGTAACAGTCATCACTTATTAAACACATCAGGAAGACAGTTAGACTGACCAAAATAATATTTACATACATAAACCACTCTGAGCTCATCCAGATCTCTGGAGATGTAGCATTTAACTCAGTGAACACTTACAGGATTCAGTTGCTGATTACATTGTGAAGTATATGTGGCCTGCCCACCTCACTTCCATGTGACTTGTGGAAGGGATGTTTACACGGGAAAGGGGGAAATCATGTTCCTGCTTATTGACTGCAAAAGTGCATTACAGCAGACTCATAAGCAAATGACGTATTCCCAAAAACGGTGTTAACATTGATCATTAGATTCATATTGAGTAATTTTTCACTTTAATAGAGAGACAATATGTCTGTGCTGGAGGGAGGATTGTGTGGATTGGGTGATGAGACAGAAATCAGGTCTGTGTATTTGTGTGGGATTATCTTCTTTACTTATGAGTATGAACAAATCCCTATGAAGGCTGCAGAAAGCCATTAGCATTCATATTAATCTCAGCGGCAGTTGCTCACTTGTGCATCACAATCTTTGCTGGGCATTTAGTTATGGACTCATTACTACGTCATCTGAACCATAAATGCCATGTGACTAATTACTCTGGAGCTTTTGATTGGCGGAAGGTGTCAAAAGAATGCACAGTCCCCCAATCGTTTCATTTGTAACTATCATGACCAGTGATGATATCGTTTAAAATTTGGGGTCAGTATTTTTTTTTTTAAAGAATTAATAACATAGGGGTTAAATTAATCAAAAGTGACAGTAAAGACATTCATAATGTTACAACGATTTCAGTCAAATAAATGCTGTTAAATTATGTTTCTGTTAATTAAAGTATTTTACGTCTTTTTAAATATTAATCCACACAACTGTTTTTAACACTGATAATAAGAGTTGTTACTTGAGCCGCAAATCTGCATATTAGAATGATTTCTGAACAATCATGTGACACTGAACATGGGAATTTTCCATTGTAATAATGTTTCCATTTTTAATGTGTTTTTAATCAAATAAATTCAGCCTTGGTGAGCATAAGTGACTTCTTTCAAAAACCTTTTTGGCACTAGTTTGTTCCTTAAATAACATACAAATACATATATTTGTGATGAACAAAACATTTAGTTAGAATAGGCTCCATCAGTGGATAAATACACATTTTCCTAGCAGAACGGTGTAGTTTTAGCATCTACCAGCAGGCTTACTTGCCCATGCTAACCAGTTAAACACAATCCACTTGGTACATACATAAAAAGCAAGAGTACTATCAAGCATTTTTAACTCTAATTCCCAGTGACTTTGCCCACGGTTTAGCATACTGCAATCCTGAGCTTCTGAGGTTTGGTGTATTTCCATGCAGTGATGCCATTCACCACACTTGTTCACAGTGCAGCGTTTTTCCACACTCAATTCTGCACGATCTGCCTTTACTCCCCAGGCAATTCATAAACAGAGGCACTTTCTCAGTGGTCAACAGTGAATGTTGCATCAAAAATGCAATTGCACACTGATTGCCATTTAACTGGGTGTGTCTGTTTATTGCATACCATGATTAGGAATAGAACTCCATTTTGCATGCTATTTCTGGCTAGATGAAGATAACATTTAGTTGAATGTTTAAATGTTGGATGTTTTGGGTCTGGTTGTTGTGGCAGTGCTGCAGAGGTGGAGAACGCAGGTATTTGCTATTCTCAGAGTGTCTCACCAAGTCCCTCTCACTATTTCCCTCGCCCTCCATCTTTTGCGTTCTCTCTATCTTCACCTTACCCTCCATCTCTCTCTCTTTATATCTTTTCTTTTCTCTTTCTTTCACCCTCCATCTCTCTCCCTTGCCCTCTTTCTCTCTCTCACTCTCTCTCGTCGGGAGACGCCTGTGGAATATAGTCATCAACATGATTTTTTCCTCTGCTCTCTGGAAGAGGCAAACCCTAACAAACATGTAGTCAGCTGTGCAGTGGCTCTGCCTTTCCCACAATAAAAAATAGCATGAAAACATCACCTCGGCTTCGGCATCCCGCTCTTAACTCTTAAAGAGACACTTAACAATCAGTTGCGACTCTACTTAGATTCAGATGAAGCGAGTGACTCATTTGTAACAGGTAAGGTGTAAATTATCCAACATGTTGCCTGACTTACATGTATTGGTATTTACAAGATGTTGCCGGAGCTATTGCCATAAACATGACTCAGCCATGCTTCGTGAACCACAGGAGGAGGCCGGAGAGTGTGGAGGAACATTCTGGGTAAACACCACTTGTGTAATGGAGGCGATGTGGTCAGGCCTCCACTGGTGTCCTTGTTGACCTAGTATCATAATGTGCCTTATACATGCTGTAAATCAGAGCCTGACAAATGCATTTCAAAACAAACATCACTTTTTCAACATTGATTTGTTCTGAATAAAGGTACAGCACTTGGAATAAATGTATGAATAAAAATAAGTGTGAAATTTTGCCAGTATGAATATGAAGCCTATACTTCATTAATTTAAGTTATTTGTTTGTACATTTTCATCCAGATATTAAATCAGCATGAACTACTTTTACTTGAATGGACAAAATTAGAGAAAATAAAATGGATTAAAAATCTTTATGAATCAAATGGTTGTGTAAAGCCTGGAAATGAGCTCTGTCGAGTAATGTTTAACAATCTAAATACAGCACATTTTTCCTGTGCTAATGTATTTCCTATTGAAACAGGAAGTTTGGGCCTTTAAAATGACACACAGCAGTCAATTGTAAATGAGGGATTCAAGCTAAATGATTGGAGAAGTTTGGCATTTGTCACCAGATAGAAGTGTCTTTTCACCAGATCAAATTATAATATGACAATATGAGGTAAAAAAAAATTAAAAAATAAACACAGTAAGACCTATAAAATGCATTTACAAACTAGATATTTATTTTTATGCAGACTTTAAGGGCTTGTGTTCTCTTTTTTTAAAGAGCCGATAGACTTTACATTTACATTTACATTTAATCATTTAGCAGACGCTTTTATCCAAAGCGACTTACAAATGAGAACAATAGAAGCAATCAGACCAACAAAAGAACAACAACAGTATCCAAGTGCCATGCCAAGTCTCAGTTAGTCTAGTACAGAACACGTAGCTATGTTTTTTTTTCTCCAAGAATAGGATAGACAAGAAAAGGTAAGTGCTAGTATTAGTTGGTCATGTGTTTAGTTTTTTTTTAAACTTAGTAAAGAATCGGCTGTTCGAATTGAGATTGGGAGGTCGTTTCACCAGCTGGGCACAGTCCAGGAAAAGGTCCGTGAGAGTGATTTTGAACTTCTTTGGGATGGCACCACAAGGCGTCGTTCACTTGCAGAGTGCAAACTTCTGGAGGGCACATAAGTTTGAACTAGTGAGTTTAGGTATATTGGTGCCGTGCCAGTGGTCATCTTGTAGGCAAGCATCAGTACCTTGAATTTGATAATCACGCAACGCCGAGGTCCTACATCATCTACGGAAAGGCTTCCATCTATCACAGATATCACAGCCAAGAACTAGGATTTGCTACTTTCAAGACAGCTGCAGAGAGTTTTGGGGTGCGGGAAATGTTGATTTTAGAAACAATTTAATTAGACATAAATCTGCAGTAAAATAATTAAAAATAAAACTTTAAATGTGGATGTGTTAAATGTTTAAAATTTAATTACAATAACAAGCAAAAAAAAAGTTTAAAAATAAAGGAAACATGGTCATAACCTTGCTTCTTCAAACATTACAAATAAATATTGAAAAACAAATCATATGCACATCAGTTTCAAGCCAAACATGAGAAAGCGGGTACTCTAGTCTGTAACCTTGGTCTGGCCCTCTTCATTTGATAAACAAATAAATTTTTTTGCTGAAACAATTTCACAATTATATTTTTTTTATTTTACTGAGAGTCTAAAAATTAATATTCAGCAACTAATTTTAAGTTAAGTTTGTTACTTGATTTACACAGGTCTAGACACAAGTACAATACTCCAACGATTAGAGCGTGTCTTTCCCTTTAAGGAGCCCCCCCTTCTCTCCACAGCAGTGGGAGGCTGAGCATAATCCTGGAACAGCGATTGAAAAAAAAAAATCCACCAGTAGACTGTTTCAAGTTCCCCTAGCAGAAACTGTGCCTGATTTGTGACCAATGCTGGAGATGTACGAAAAGGGAGGAAAACACTAAGCGGGTAGCTATGGAGATAGACCGTCTTCCTGGCCGCTTCCTTTGACAGGTGTTGAGTAGGTTAAAAGTCTTCAAACAGAGTCCACCATGTACGCCAAAGGGAAAGGAGCTGTCGTTCCATCCGATAATCAAGCCAGAGAGAAGTAAGTGAATTTGTGCATTGTCACATATAGAGCAAAAACCATGCATGTTCTCTGATGCACGAGACGGCTATCGGCGACTCGAACACTCTACTAAGTAGTTTCTTTGCAGATTCTGTGCGGTGCAGCGTTCATCTTATTCTGTTGCACAGCTGTTTTGATGTGTTTTTCCTAATGCATGCTACTTGTGCTTGCTTTGGAGCAACTCTCTCATGCATTCGGCTAGTAGATGTTACATGAAGGATTGTACGGTGCAGATGCAGAGAGTTTGTGGAAGGCTTGGATCAATGCATCATGTAGATGCTCAGATGCTTCTTGTACATGAAACATAACGTTCCAGGAGTCTCGAGATCTCATTTTGATGCACATAATCATGTTAGACCAGCTGTACAAACTAATGTAATCAAATAGTTTGGTTTGATGGATGAGTTTGTGACTTAGAAGATAGTACTTGGTTTAAAGCCCCCAGACTTGCAAATTGCTGTTGGTATAAATTCTCAATTTCTTACCTTTTGTTTTAGTGACTTTTTTTTATCTTTTAGGTTTGTTGTTATAAATACATATGCAGGTTTGTATTTTGTGTATAAACCGGAGGGTTGCAAGACATGCAAGTTAAGATGCTTTAGCATAGTATGTGGGCAGTGTAGTTTAATAAACAATAGAGATGTTCAAGCCACCAGACTTTATGGAGTAAAACATTTGTATACTAATAAGTTAAATTGTTTGCATAATTAATTCCAAAGCTTGTTGCCTGTTAATGCAAATTTATTACTGAAATATCTATGATATATATTTTAAAAGCCTTACTTGGTGATTATGATTGGTAGGAAAGGTCATTGAAAAGTCAAAAAATACAGAAACCCTTTAAATAAAACGTATATCTAATCTGGTTGTTGTGCAGATAGTGACCACTCAACATGATGAGGATCAGAGTTAGACAACAATGTTTAAGGGGCTTAAATGGAACGTAAGAGATGCTTAGTTTAAGATAATGAACTGAAACCTCATCCACAGTTTTATGCTGCTCATTCATATTTGTATTTTACTGAATGTTCAAGACCTTTTTTATGCTCAGAAATGGCTTGAATGAATGAACGTAATTCTAGCTGAGCTCACATTTACGTTCAGTTTGTGTTCTCAGTAGTGAGGAGTTTCTACACCTGATAGAAACTTTCAATTACAACTTGTGGCAAAGCATTTAAGCACTTTAAAATCCAGTTTATGAAAAACGGATCCATTGGAAGCACGCTGTCTCTGGCCAAAGGAGCAGATGGAGTCTCTGTTTGGCAGTGTTGATGCGAGGATGCGGCGCTTTCGGTTTTATCAGAGAACTTTTTAGGAACTTGTCATTTTCACCCTTTTCCCTTGTTTCGTGCGTCTGTGCTGGGTGAATAATTGATAGGAGAGTTGAAAACATGATTTTCTAACGGTGCCTTTGTAGGACGGTTATGTGTGATTCCTTCATGTTTAAAGATGGTTTTATCAGAGAGCCTCGGGCGAGATGTCAGGTGTGCTCAAGGCATACATTTGGCAGATTTCTTTGATGTGAGGACTCCGTGTGGGTTCTGTTGTGATGAGAGCGGAATGGGAGACCCGTTTATCTCTGGTGATACTTTTTAGAGATTTTCCCTTTGGAGCTGTCATAAACTGTCATCTGATTTGTTCTCACCTTGGTTCATGTGTAATGAAAAATGTCACATCCCTGAGTGAACTATTCTAAAGGGAGGATTCATCCAAAATGTACTTATTTACCCTTATGTCATTTTAAGCCATTATGCTGTTAATATTTGCAAGGAACACACAGTGGGACATTTGGAATAATAATTTCCAATCCCTGTTTTCCATAGAGGCAGTGGCATAGTGACTAGTATGTCAGGCTTAGAAAAGGTTCTAAATGCACCATAAAAGTAGTGCATATGTCTCATCCAGGATTATTAGTATTTTTTATATTATTACATTTTTATTATAATATTTTTTTGAAGACTTCAAGATGAACATTTGGGTAAACTAATTTTATTTTTATATTTAGTTAATGGAAAGTTTTCATTTAGTTTTTATTTGCAATTCTAACAGTGTTTCCGAACAGAGTTCATTTTTCAAATCAAATAATGCATGAAATTATGCATCTCAAATATGCCACAGTGCTCACTCCCATCCTGATGTCAGATGACAAGACATGAAACCACTGCCACTTGATGTTTTTGACATCCAGCCTGTGGCATATTTTATTTGAGATAAACATTACATTTTTGGGTGAACTATTCTTTTAATGGCCCTTTTCCTTTTCTGAGAGTAAGGGGGGAAATAGCTATGACAACAGTGTTTCGCAATTCGCACCTGGCATTATATTGTAGGCCAAGCAATCTGACCTGTGTTTAATGTTCCCTGTGCGCATGAGACTTCCCACAGTGCTACAAGGAGTCATGGTGAAGCTATTTTGCAGTAAGACCTTATGTTCCATCAGTACCGTAACATCAGCTCTTTTTACCCCACTCACCTCAAAACAAACCCACCTATACTGAAGTACTGGAACATCACTAGACTCTGGACTAGCTCTTCTGAATGGCTCCGATTGGCAGGGCTTTCTCCCAAAGAGACATTGTAGCTGTGAAAACACCTGAGGGGGAAGGGGCTGAGCGACTCGGGGGTCGTCCCCCTGGGCATTCCCTCCAGCAGACCTCTTTTTGGGGCTTTTGAAGAGGGAGGCTGAGCTTTAAGACGGCATGCCGCAGGCTCCTGAGGCCCAAGCCAGTGACACGGTCTCCACCACCCCCTCTCCGTCTCCATAATATAGCTCTTTATATGTCCTGTGCTCCTCTGAGAGAGCGCACCGTTTAGATTTAGCTGATCAGGTTTGCATACATTAACGCCTGCCCTCAGTCATCTGAATATGAGAGAGACTGGCATATAAAGACAGATGGATTTGAATGGTGTGCTTAAAAAGACAAAGAAAAAATAGAATGTATTGCTTTTTTTTTTATAGCAGTACCTGATTGGACAGGTATTACTATTACTATTGCTTGTATGTTTTCCATTCAGCTTGTAGCCAAATGTCTCACACTGTTTGTGCTACAAACATGACCAGTATGTCAAATTATGTGGCTAAATGAGCAAAGGTAGGCTTTGTTTATCTAACTGACCTAATGTTTATAATTAATATTTTCACCTGGTTGATCATGTGACATAACGGCAACAGTGAAACTTCTATCTTCGTTTATTGATCCCCAAATCTGTATGACATTCTTCCCTGGAACCAAAAGAAGATATTTTAAAAAGATCTGTTCTTTTTCGGTCCATACAATGAAAGTCAATAGGGTCTATTAAAGGGATGGTTCACCTAAGAATGAAAATTCTATCTTCAAATACTCACTCTCATGTCATTCCAAACCCGTAAGATCTTTGTAGATTTTCGGAACACAAATCAAGATATTTTTGATGAAATCCAGGTGCTTTCTTATCCTGCATAGACAGCATCGCAACTACCACGTTTAAGACCCAGAAAGGAGATATTAAAAATGGTCTATAGCCCCACTGCGATTCCAGCAGATACACAGGTAATGTGTCCCGGCAATTGTTCCCAGGTCGCTAGATTTTGCCCCTTTCACGCTGCCAGTGATTACCTGGAATATGTGAATGCGTTCACACACAATCCGTAAAGGTCCCGTAAAGACATGTGACATCACGATGTTACGTGTAATGTACGAGTCGAAAACGCTATGCATGTTAACTCTCTCTTAAGCTGGAGAACAATCTCAGCATCAGCGTGGAAAGTGAGGAACTAACCGGTCTCTGCTTCATTACATTTTGCACGTATTTTTTTTCCGTCGCGAACGTTGATCTGCCTTCAAAACACCTGGTAAAAGAATCGTGCGATAATGTGCGTCATCACGACACACCCTTCCCAGAATTAGTTCTGACTTTTGTTCACACAGTGCTCATTCCGGGACTGAACCCGGCAATGTTACTAGGTCCGCGACCCAGGATCAATCTCAGAACCATTCCTGTGTTTGCGTTCACACAAGGCGACCAGATGTTCCGGCAATTCTCCAGGTCCAACGTGCAGTGTGAAAGGGGCTTATGTGACATCAGCAGTTGAAGCTTAATGTTATGAAACTATGAGAATGCTTTTTGTGTAAAGAAAACAAAAATAACGACTTTATTCAACAATTTCTTCTCTTCCGTGTCAGTCTTCAGCGCATGATCTCAAGAGTACTTCGTTTATTTTCTCTGTCTGCTTTCTTACACTTTAATGTGTTCATTGCATTGCAGTCTATGCAGGGCCAGAAAGCTCTTGGAGTTCATCAAAAATATCTTAATTTGTGTTCTGGAGATGAACAAAGGTCTTACGGGTCATGAGGGTGAGTAATTAATGACAGAATTGTAATTTTTAGGTGCATTATCCTTTTAAGGGTCTATTAAAAATCTATTATAATGTTCTAATACTTTGGTCTCAGTTCTCGCGATATTTACATGCTTATGTATTGAGGTTGATGTTAGTTCTGTACTTGTTGTTATCCAGCTGAAATAGCTGTGATTAACTTGTCTAATGAACTTGATCTAATTCATTTTGGCCGTGTTCCAGCATTGCTTGTAGTGTCAGCTCTCGTAGCCAGGCCAGACGTTTCTTCTTGCCCGCACCTCACCTCACCTTTTCCATCAGCTGTCGTTCCCTGTTCCCGTTCCTCTGTGATGTCTTTAAGTGTTTTGGCTTCCAAACGGGACCTTCAGAATCCAGAGGTCCTGTTCTTGGCTCTCCCACTCAATGTTCCTGACAACTCTACACAAGGTGCTCCTTGAAGGAAGAATTGAATGAACAGTGTTCAATAATGCATCAGGGCAAGGCGCACAGTACCCCCCTCCACCCAGATCACATGGGCCTCCCTGCCATGACATTTTTATCAGCCTACTCCTGGGAATCCACAGTTTGATCCAGATTGTCTCGTGGCTCCCTCATATTTAAGCAGATGGCAGCTGCTAGATGTTTTCTTCAAGCCAGAGGTCAAGTTCCATTGGTGTTCCAAAACCTTGTTTATGGTGAGACAGGTAGTGAGATAAGTGACTAGCAAATTGCAAAGTGGTGCAGTTGTCTTTACTAAATTGGTCCTGAGTAAGTCAGTCAGAGACTTGCAACTCCGGTTTTTACTTCTTTGGAACACAAAATAATTTCAGTGTTTTGTCCCAAATGACAGGTCTCTAGTAGTTTTATTTTGTGTGCTTCTACAGACAAAATGCCATGGTAGAATGTATCTGATATGTTCTTGTTTATGCTTTCAGAGAGTATAGGAGCTATGGACTTTAGAGTTTTTCATATGAATTAATGTGTTAAAAAAATGGCTGTGAGGGACAGATGTACTGTATGTTGAGTTACTCATGCTGTTGTGTACTTTTTCAGAAAATTTATAGGGGAAAAAAGATGTGATTATTGAATGGACAGTACATCTGAACTAGGACTAGGCCTCATTTTCATTCATGTACAATTAAATATGGCATTTTTCCTGACTAAGCTTCTTAACAGAGCTTGTATGAGTGTCATGGGTACTGTTCAAATGCAAGGCTTTGAAATGTATAGTGATATTCACTGAAATGGCTTTTGCTAAATAAATAATTATGCTGCAATTTCGAAAACTAACACATTAGGGCCAGTGATTCTTTAAAGCAGTTAAATACTATCTCCCTCTAGTTTCTGTAACTAAACCTAGACTTTCTGACCTGTTATTATGGATATACATGTTCTGCCAATCTTTTTTTTTTTTTTACTGTTTATTTTTTAAGGGAATTTGGTTAGTCTTAAAGGGATAGTTCATTCAAAAATTAAAATTCTGTCATTGTTAACTCATTTTCATGTGGTTACAAAACCATTAATCCTCAAAACACTGATTTAGATATTTTTTATGAAACCTGCAAGGTTTCTTGCCCTCCAACTAAAGTCCAGGTAACAAAAACATGGAGGAGCCAAAAAGGTTATAAATGTGTCATAAAGTGAATCAGTTTAATGCAGGTCTTGTGAAGAGATGTGGTTATTTACATCTAAACATTGAAAGGTTGACAGGAGGGCGAGTAAACAATGAGAGAAAGTCAATCCAAAAAGGAACAATCCCTTTAATAACCAAAAGGAAAAAAAAAATTGTGATAAGATGCCGATTCTGCCTTTTTTTTGCCATATCACCAACTTTTGCTTCTGTTTGTCATGGTGTCAACAGGTGAACTGAAATGCAGCTTAAGTTTAAAACCTTACAAGTAGATATTGCTGACTAGCTTAAGTTCCGTAGATCCTTTGTGGTAATAGTATCTTTTGATGGACTTTGTTTGAACCTCTCATCCACGGTTTATGGTCTTCGTTGACTTCCTTTCCTTCACTGTGTCTCGGTGGGAGGCATTGTCATTCTGGTCACTCTCCCGCGCCAGCGCGTCAGTGTTTGTGCAGTGATGGAGTGCTGGATCTCCTCCCTGTCTTTCATATCCAACTTTATCACAGTCATTGACTGGCTGATCAGAGGGAGCTCTCCTCTGCTATTTATGAGCCTGCCACCCTGGGCGCCTCCTTCCACTGACTCATTTACCTCCTCGCTGATGCCTGGGAAAGCTTCCTGCTCCCACACAAATAGACGATTCTGCCCACTTGTATGTGCGTTGGACTGAAGGTTCCATCAAAACAGTGTTATCTTAGTTTTATTGATATACTGTAACAGTGTAGTTTTTATGAATATTTTGAATTTGCTTTTATTTTTGTATTTTCAGTTTTCATTTTTAGATATTTTAATATGTGCTTTTGTCCTTTTTTTAATTACTATTAATTACTATTAGTTTTTTTTTAAACCAGTATGACTTGTGTAAAATAGAAAATTGATATCAAAATAACAAGGGCTCTGACAAAAACTTTCCTTAAATACTTATAAATTATTTTATTGGCAAATCAGTTATGAAAATGACCAATACGATAACAATAAAAATGCTTTAGCCTAAATCAACACCAATAATGCCCAGGCCGATAATCTGTCAACCTCTTACCTTTAAGTCTTTTTTTGGAATGTAAAAGAAGATATTTTGAAGAATGTTGTCTTTATCCGCTGAAATTACTCTGAAATACATTATACACTGAAAGTCACTGAAAGTTTCTGAAATATAATTGGAAGATAAGGATGAGTAAATTGGTTATGAACTATCACTCTAAGTCATCTTTGTTGTGTTATGGGTGTTTAGTTTTACATAAAATGTTCTCTTTGTTGAGACATTTTTGGATGTCAACTCATGTCATAATGGAAGAGCCACTCTTGTGAATGCCATTATTGCCTTACCCATGGTGGATATAAATGTTCTTGCCCCAAATACACTACAGCCATGTTTCTACCAAATTGTGCCTGTCTCTGACTGTAATTTTGCCAGGAGAGCTTTGTGGAGCTATTTTCTTTCATGGCTGATGGAAGAGAAAAGGAAAGGACAGGGAGTAGAGGGATGGTGCAGTTTCAGCCCCGTGGTACATTGGGAGCTGGGTAATTGCTAGCCCAAGTGGCTAAACAACAGACATAATGGATATAGTAAATGACAAAAACACAAGAACCGCAATGGTGCCGTCAGATTCCCTTGACAACCCAAGCTATGCATGCTTTGGCTGATCTTTCTGTTCTTTTCACGGAGCAAAAGGGCTGTGGAGATCGGACATGCGGTCGCTGCTGTTGATGGGTGTTTTGTGTGTTCATGTGTACTTGTGTAATCAACAATCTGTAGTGAGTTGTCTCTAGCCACTGATTTTTTTTCTGAAGCTTTTGAACAACATCCAAACTAGAGTGACGGCACACAACTGGGAATAAAAGTCTATATCTCTGTTCTGAAGCCTCACTAGCTGTCTGCATAAGCAGCTACCGTCTTAGACAGCATTATAAACTTATAAGTGACTGATTTTGACACTCTACATAGGCAGCAACATACATAGCGATCTGCAGACGGAGCTTGACTTGCAGTTGATTTTCATGAAGTTTGATGTTGGTGTGTTTCAAGGATAATGATGCAATAAAAAAAAAAACATAGCACACAGTATAAACTCGTTTTTTTATTATTGAATGAAAATGTTTATAGTTTATATTAAAATGTCTTCTTGTCATCTTGGAGTTATTATTTTTGCTTACTTGCAGAGGTTTCCTTTTCATGCCCTGAATCTAATGCCTGTTCCTCTCTTGTTCTCTTCTAGATTAGCTTTATACGTGTACGAGTACTTGTTGCATGTTGGGGCCCAGAAATCAGCACAGACCTTCCTTTCCGAGGTAAGTCTCTGCTTACATACACACACACACACACACACACACACACACACACACACTTAGTCTTAATATGACTTAGCACATATTTTTGTTAGAAAGCACATATAAATCATCATCCACCAAGTTGCATTTTTATAAACGTAATACTGTCTATAATGAACATTTTACATAATATATTAAGTAATACACTATAATATATTTTGTGCAGTGTGTCAAGCATTGAAATACAAATTTTTTTTCTAATGTGGTGATATGGCATCACTTACCAAAGCAAGTTTCCTATCAAGCTTGTTCTTGTTCTCGATTTTTCTTGTGCCACATTTAAATGAGAACAATATAATCCATTTGATTTGGCTGTTTGGGTCAGGAAATATCTTAAAACACACCAGATATTCACATCGACACTTCTGCATTAGTTTAGTGATCTGTTGTTCATTTGAACTATACTGAATTGTTTGTTTTCCCCCATATTTAAACAGTTTCAGAATCTGTGGGCCAGTATGTGTGCACCAACCATGTGCAAAAATATTAATTACCCTTCATTAATTTCAATTAATAGCTGTTTATGATACACTGACTGGCAGGACTTTTATTTGCCGTTTGTTTGTGAGTGGTCATTTCCATCAATCGCTCTGTTACCCCAGGGTGTTTTTTCTCCCTGTTGGCTTGGCGGCATCTCTGCTGCGTTGCTGACTTTCTGCAGCACTTCTCAAAAGCACCGCAAGTTGGTCAGATCTTTATCATACCGTTTGGCAGGCCGACGAGGTGAAATTGACTGATAATGTGTTCTTAACCTTCAGACCTGCTTCAATGATCCACTTTTCAGCTGCAGTGAACAAACCTTTCCTCTTAGATTTTCTTTTTTTCTCACTACATTTTCCTGTTTAATCATCCATATATAATTGTTATAATAGGCTAATTCTTTGCCCGCACTTTCCACCAGCAGTTCAGGTCCTTCTACTCGCCTGTTACAAAGGAGAACATTTCTTAAATACACTGAGATTATGGCCTTAATGAGAGTCGCCCTGGTCATTTCCACACAAGCAGGAGGGATGGAGGGTGAAAGTGAGCCCCGAGGCCTGAATGAAGTGTAGGAAAAACAGAAGCCATGATTCATTTTGAGGGTCATGGCTCTGGATCGCCAAAGCCTGCTGTAGGTCTCCACACTAGTGGATTGACCAGGCTGAGAAGTTAAGTAATGACTGCCAAGAATATTCACCACCTTCAAGTTTTGTCGCAGTAGTCCTATTTACCAACGTTGTAACTAACAATTGCACTGTGCATGTTGACTTTTGCAAAACACAAAAACGAAAGGCTATTTTGAAGATCGTTTCAACCATTTTTATCCATATAATGTAAGTCATTGGGGCCCAAACGATGCTGGACCCATTAACTTAATTAGCTATTCGGACAAATTTTTACTTTAATGCACTTCACAGCTGAATTATGACTTCCGAACTCATACGTAGGGGGCTTCCCAGAAGGACTCGCTCCTCTTTGCCTATGACATTTTAAGCTTAAGACGGATTTGAGGAAAACAAGTCGGTTGTTGTGGTGGAGAAAGCAGGGTGATATATGGGATCTGGATTGGGTCAGAGAGCAGACTGCGCAACGTCTGACAGGAGAATGTTACATTATGTACAGTCTCACAACCTCTGTTTCTTTTTCTCGTTTCTTCCTGCTCACTGCCTGTTGTAGATCCGATGGGAGAAGAACATTACGCTAGGAGAGCCTCCTGGATTCCTCCATTCATGGTGGTGGTAGGTCTCATGTGTTTTCTTTATATTTTATACATGCTGTCTTTCTGTCTGTGTGTAAGCTAGTACTAATAAGTGGGTAATTCAAAGTGGACAAATAATGTAGTTTTATTATTGATGCTCTGACATCAATAATGTCCAATCCGGGCACATTGCCAGTGATATCTCAGTTCAAATGTTGCATGAAGTTACAAAATGTACAGCTCATCTGCACATACTTAAAAGTGCTTACTAAGACAAGCATCTCTATTACTGTTTTCCAGAGTTAGTTTGAGCAAACCTCAAATGTCTCATCATCATGCGGTGCTCGTTATGGCTGGTTTAAGCAAAAGCTCAGAGTTAGGATTAGGGCTGTGCGATTAATCGAAATCAAAATAAAATCGCGATTTCTAAATCGCTTTATAGCACGATTTTCCATGGCCCCGGCCTCCCGCAGTATGTTAACTGAACCAATACAGGATGCAACGTGCTTAAGTGGAGCGCGAGAACAGAGCAGACTGGACATATGCCTAACTCCAGGTTCACACACTGTCTGTGATGTGTAGCATTTTTTTTTTTCTAGCCTATGTTAACGGATCAGAACGTTCACACTGCACGCAGTAAAAAGATGAGAACAGAAAATGTTCTAAATAGAAAGGTGCGAAAAGATTTAATATGATCTGAGCATGCGCATCTGGTTTTGTTAACGGAGCAAAGAAAATATGCGTGCAAGCGGATAGATTCGCATTCGCGCATGGTTTTAATGTGCTTTCGTGTTACAATAATGCGCTCTTGTTGTTTCTTCTGAACCGCTACACATAACTTACTGTATACGCACTGCAGACGGAGTACGTGTGAACCTTGGGCAATAAATATATTGGGCAAAACATATAACACCTGAGGCACCGCTACAATGAGCTCTATGACCAATGCATGGCAAAAAAAATATAAATAAACTCCTGAACACGGGTTTTATTTTATTTTTTGATTATTATTTTTTGCCATATGTCTAGACATTTTGTTTGACTTCTTTACTTGATGATTATTTTGACTTATGTCTGTTCTAGAGACATGTTACAACTTTATGATAAAGCTCTCATTTGAGTTTTCTTTTGTAAATATGTTTCAAATTTATACTGAATGCATTTATGACTGTAAAGCAAAATTGCTTTTATATGCATAAAAAATAATTATAATAATAAATTCTAGCTTTAAAAATAATTGTAAAAATTTATGTATTTTTTTTTAAAGTTAATTAAACATTTTAAAGTAGTTTTTTTGTTTTTTGTGTGTGTGTTAATATGTTGTGTTACTGTGTTGTGTGAACAACTGTATGTCCAAACTGAGCAAGCAGAAAAAAAAAAATTGGTGTTGAACCCTGACCTGGTTAACCAACGGTGTGAATGATAACGTTAAACTGAAAATATCCTCAGCGTTAACTTAAAAGTGAATCCACCACAAAGAGAGAGTTTATCTATTACAGCCTACAAGATTGTTTGTATTAACTTTCACTGTATTGATTTATACAAATCCAGACTTAAGTTTGGCTGTGACACCAGCCGTCAAACTGTATGTTTAACCTGCTGCGGTTTGACCCGTGGCAGTGGGTGTATTATTGGGTCAGGCAGCCTTTACAGAGGGCACGTCTGCCCGGGCCTGGTCCTCCCACCCCACTCCTTCAGACAAAAGGCCCAGATGGTGGGGCAAAGACATGGCCCATCCCTTTTCTAAACCTCTTCCATCAACCTTTGTCTCTGCTGCTGTCCTTTGTTCCTGTTAAAGACCCCAAACACAGATTAACTCTTTGCATACCGTTCCCCCTTTGTGGCAAGTGTCTGAATCCCCCGCTGGCCCAATTCGGTTATATTCTCCTCCATTGGGGGTGGCCCAATGACAAACTGAGGGCCAGCGGGAGGCCAGGGGGTCAAGACAGCTCACCACTTGGTAGGAGTCATATAGGTTAAAGGGGGATGAGTGCAGACTTGAGGAAAGAACTTCGTTAAGAGTCATTAAACCTCACCTCCTGTGTGTTAGCGCCTTGTGACACTTTGTGGCGGCATGAATCCTCTCAAATGCATTGGGTTTTGACTCCCCAATAATATATTATTATTATAGTAATATATTTATTCAGCAAGGATTTTCTATTAGTCATGATTCTGTTATTAGCCATAAACTGTGCCAGTGTTCCAGTACCTGAGGTCAGCGGCAGCCTGAGGGTCAGGATTATCTCGTTTCAAATGCAAATGACAATCCACTGTATTCCTAATAATACACATGAAAAAGAGGTCCTCACTGTAAAGTCTATATACGTATGGATTTGGCTGTATTACCCCTGCTTTTGTCTCGTAGTGTCTTCACATTTAGGATTTGCTTAATTGCCCCCAGAGAAGAGTTTAGTGTTTAAGAGAATCTATTAACATAAGAATATAGTTAACTCCAATTAGCATCAGAGGCGCGCGTAAAACCTGACTCAAAGTAATTGCATTGTTTGTTTCGCAAGGAAGTGCCATGACGTAATTCGGGAAAACCCGCAGGTGGTGTTTTGAGGTTAGGCCATGTGTACGAGTCAACCGTAAATCTTTGCTCCACCGTTTATTTGGTTTTAGAAGGGCCATCCCTTTTCCCTATAGAACATTACAGTACTGTAAATCAATAAAACTGCAAGGATGCATTAAAACTATCAAAACAAGTGATAGTAAAGACATTTATAATAGTAGAAAAAATTCATTAAAGAATTCTGAAAAATTGTCATGGTTTGCACAGAATTATTAGGCAGTACATTTATTTCGAATACTGATAATAATTAGAAATGTTTCTTGTATTAGAATAGTTTGTGACATTGAAGATTGAAGTAATGGCGGCTGAAAATTCAGCTTTGCCATCACAGGAATACATTATTTTTTCAAACCGCACCACCCAAGTTGTCTAAAGCATGGGCGCATTTAATATGAAATACTTCAAAGACGATCATAAGCGTATTGTTTCATGTGGCCAGTTTGCTGTTTAAAATGTGCAGAATGCTTTAGCTTTTAAAAGCGGCAAAGATATCCCAAATGAATGCCAAAACAGTTTTACCTGTAAATGATATAAATACAGAGTCAAATAAACATTAAACTTTGTTTTGCAGAAATGTCTTTTAAGAGAAAGTGAGCCACCCTCAAATAATTCAGAAAGTGGACGTGCACATATGCATGTTTAATAATTCAGCTTTTTTTTTTTTTATAGCTTTAGCATAATATGTAGCATACATTAACATTTATTTGTGCATTATTGTTCAAATCAAAGTAAATTACTTTGTAATCTCCTGTAGACAATAAAAAGGCTTTCAGAATTTTTGATATAAACCGTGGTAATACAAACCATGGTAAGATGAAATTATCCTGTACAGTAGTTACAATAACTTAGAACTATGGTGTTTTAGGGGTATTTAGTGTTTATAGTTTAACATTAAAGCATCTGTGCATTTAGAAGTTTGCCATTTTTTTCAATTTTATAATGTAAAAATACATAAAAATGTAAGTCTGTGGGTTTTTTTATCTAGCCATTTATCTGAACTTTTAGTTGTTTCTCCCTCACTTCCTATCCCCCTCTTTCTCTCCCTCCATTTTCCCCCTCTCTCTTTCCATGTCTGTTTCTAGTTTCCTCTTCCCATTAATGTTCCCTTCCCCCTCATATTTATCCTCTCTTTCTCTCCTTTTCCTGTGTAACTCTTTCACTTACTGAACAAGTGTTCAGGAATGTTCTTTATCCTGGTAAATATTTGCAGGGAAAAAAAGAGAGTTTCCCTTGCATTGCCACAAAGTCTTATCAACAAGTTTTTTTTTAACGCAGGACTATAATATCACCAAATAGTTTTGTCTGATATAAATATATCCTTGATAACCAAGGTTTATTTTCCACTTCGTGGTGAGAGGAACAGCAGGCGCGTGTCGTGTGCCGGTGGTTAGTCTTTAGCCTTTCCCCCGCCGGCCCTTTTTTCAGGAGATTTTATAGGTTATCCATTAAATCGATATCTGAAGACCTGGAGCGATCTAATTTGGTCCATTTAAACAGGTACTTAGTTTCAGTGCAGTAATTAAAATACCATTTGGACACAAACCTTGTTCCCCCTCCAAACATCCCTGCAGGATCCAAAGACTCTTAATTGAGGAAATCCCTGACTTAATTGATCTGTAACCTGCTGTTTGTGCCAAGCGGGTAGGAGTGTGTGCAAGTCTCAAGTTTGACTGGACTTCATTTTTTACAGTGCTGGCTTTGCTTGTTGTAACTTTTCTAAAGAGTAATCAAACAAAGATGAAGTAAAATCAAATTATTGACTGCTTTTTTTGTGGTTGGATACTTATAGTATGTGTATTTCAAAAGGTTTGACTTCATATATGTTGTATTGAAAGGTCCCATTCTCTCCTGTTTCCTGTTGCAGTGTATTCTGGGATTTGTACTGTGCCGCTCCAGACCGCCGGGAGACCTGCGAGCACTCCAGCGAGGCCAAGGCCTTCCACGACTATGTGAGTTCATACAGACTTGACAGTCTTTTAGCTGAGCTTCAACTTCTCGTCCAATGACGATGTGTGTTGGGGGCGGGGCTTACCCTCTATCTTTTGTCCAGGTTTATTGATGTGAGTGTTTAGTGAACGACACGAGGCAGATTTGCTTACCAAAGTGTAACAGGATACATTAAGTGAGCTGAATAGAGGTTTTTCGCGTGAATTAGTGTCTGTTAGATGCGTTATGTGTGTACATGAGTGTTTTGTTCTATATCATGTTTCTTCCTGGTTGTCATTTTTTAAAATGCTAACGGTATGTTATTGTGTGCATTAGGAAGACAAGTATGGGATGTTTATTTCCGTTTAATTTTCCGGCAGTGGCATTCATAAAGCAGCTGCACGGTGTCTCGTGAACACAGATTTGCGCAGATTCTTTAATTTGCACAGACAGACATGTAATCTTATTAACATACTGAATGCTGTGCATTCACAGATGTAATATTTCAGTAACAGTGAAAGGCATAATGAAATGTCAGTTGTTGTTGCCGGGATGCCCGCAGGGTTGAGTCAGAGTGGGAAGGATAGACGGATGGCTAAAAACAGGTTGATTTTAAACGTCTGGTTATGCGTTAAAATGAAGGTCATATAAGGGTTGTTGACTTTTGTGTTACATTTTAAATGTAAGTATTTATTTTCTTAGTCTTAAAAAATTACAAACTAAGCTAAAGGAATTTATCTAGTTAAAATGTATGAATTATAGATAATATGGATAGTACACATGAATGCAATTTAATGATGCAAGTTAACACTTAGGCCTATTTTACACAGTATATGCTCAAAATGCATGAAAAATAATATAATAATAAAAAAAAATTATTGTTCACCAATGGATCCTCTGCAATGAATGGATGCCGTCTGAATGAGAGTCCAAACAGCTGATAAAAACATCACAATAATCCACAAGTAATCCAGAAAACTTCAGTCCATCTATTAACAGCTTGTGAAGCAAACAGCAGCATATTTGTAACAAACAAATTCATCAACTGTTGTTTCAGCTTTATTGGCTTTATTGGCCAATATTTGTCAGTATCACTAAAATGAAACAGTTACTTGTAAATAACTAGTGATATTCTTTTCATTTGTTATGTGTGCTTGTAGAGGTCTGTTCTACAAACTATGTTCTATCTGGTGAAGATGCATCATAAATCTAATGGAAACAAGCAAAAACAGAATTTGAGGGATAAAAGAAAATGTAATTTAGTGGATAATGGGATCAGGGTTAGTTCAGAGGGCCCAACCTCTAGTCTGTCTGCTGAACTTGACTGGTGACATTTATGGAGACGACAACCCAGAATGGGTCTGCTACGTGTCAGGAGTTAAGTCAACATCTGGAAGCAAACAGAACCAGTTTCATTCCACTGACTTGTATAAAAAACAAATATTTGACTAAAATATTTCCAGAGGAAATGTACACCCCCCCCAACACCCCCAGGATGTGATTTGCAGTATTTTACTAATAGCCAATCACACGCACCTCATGCATATCGTCGCACATTGATCTTAAATGTATTACTTGTTTAAATGACTTGGTTAAATATGATTAAATATGCACAGCCTTTTCATGCAAATATGTAGTGCAAATATTCAATTTTCCCAAACCGCGGCGCCAGATAATGTTCTGATCAGAATGTATTTTTTTTTTTATTCTGCATTTCCAAAACTTTTCCTTAATCTTCTTAAAAGAGCAGTTCACCCAAAAATGTAAATCCTTATATTCTTCCATCCCCATATACTGTTGTTTTCAGTAGAACACTGTTATTTATACACTATTATTTATTCATATTTTGAAAAAGCTTTTATTTTATACATTTAACATTTTTCATGTAAAAGTTTTAAGTCTCAGTCATTTTGTTATATGCTCTTGTAATTTATTTTTAGTTTTTTTTTATTAATTCTTATTTTTTTTAAATTTAGTTTTAACTTATTTTTCAGTTTTTAGTATTTTTCGTAAAACTTCAGTTAGTTGCCAAGCCAACATTGCTTATTGTCAAAAAAGCAACAACAACAACAACAACAAACACTGTAATGCAACATTGTATAATGTATATATTTGTCACATTTATTCACATATAACTAAATATTATGATATAGATAAAAATAAATATCTAAAAATGATTACATCAAACCTGCTCCATAGGCTTCATAGTCATTCTGAAAGCTTTATGTACAAGTTATTGATTTCAGAAAATATAGCATACGAGTCGAGAACTATTTTTGGAATTTGATGTTGCTATAAACTATAGGTTTTCAAGTATTCCTTTGTAAAAAGTATTTTGTTGGAATGAATGTGTGTGTGTGTGTGTGTTTTTGTGTGTGTGTGTGTGTGTGTGAATGTGCCCATGTGTGTTGTGGAGCTGCAGTATCATGTGTGCGTGTCTTGGCAAGGTCTTTGCTGCTACTAGGGTGTCCTTGAGTTCAGTGATTTATCATGTTCTTATTCTGATCCTTTTGCTCCCTTGTTGGGTCACAGCTCTGCAGAGGCCCATGCTCTCTCTCTCTCTGTGTGTGTGTGTGTGTGTGTGTATGTTTGTCTTCAGGCCTGCATTGCCCACACCTTCCTGGCTGCTTCTGCGCTGAAATCAAGACAGTCAGGAATCCTCTCGGTGTAAGATAATGGAATATAACGGTCTAATCCTCTAATCCTAGGAATGGTTGAGGGCTAATCCAGGGATTTTGTGGGATTGGCGTCTTGGCAATAGGGATGGAATTCTGGGACGCAACACCTCTAAATGCCAGAGTTGTCTGTGTGCTCTTCACTTTCTGCTGGGCTTGGGTCGTAAAGCTTCGTAATGAGCATTGATTAAAAACACCGCAGACATCTCGGAACAAGCTTACACCTCGGATCTGGTTGACAATCCAAGTATACGACATGTTAGCCCTGCTTGTTAAATATTTTATATAATATAATGTAGTATTATTATTAAATACAATAAAAGTTATAGTAGTAGAATAATAGTAGAAAAAAAAAAAAATTTGATTTACTTGATTTGAAGGCAAAAATGTTTAAAATCATCTTGCTAATTATTTTAGAAAGTGACTGCCATATGAAATCACATGACCATCTGTGTCTTGAAATTCAGTTGCGTCGTTAAACAAACTTCA
Organism: Carassius auratus; assembly: GCF_003368295.1. Taxonomy (NCBI): domain Eukaryota; kingdom Metazoa; phylum Chordata; class Actinopteri; order Cypriniformes; family Cyprinidae; genus Carassius; species Carassius auratus. The sequence continues at coordinate 4,516,713 of NC_039269.1, read as the reverse complement.
GACAAATTTACATCAGAAGTATTTTTCAGAAAACGGCAACCACAAATGCGATAACAGACAGTTATCATCTGGACAGTTTCTCTCTATATTTCTTCATATTTCCTTTTCCATTTTATAATACTTGGTTTACGACATGTTGCTAGTCCTTGTTATCTTTCATATTTAAAATCTTCTCTTTAATATTGGCAGCAACTTCTTAAAGGGATAGTTCACCTTCACTTTGTCCCCATTGACTTGCATAGTGTTTTTTTCCTATACTATGGAAATCTGTGGGGACCAGCAACTGAAAGTGAACTTTCCTTGTAACATTGAGGTTCAAGTCCTGCTTGCAACATATCCTGATCATAATCGCGCGCTTTCTCCCCACTGTAGATATATATATTTATTTAGTCATAGTGGTAGAGTATTAGGATTCCAATAAATCATTCTTAGGTTTTGCGGCTGCTATGATTTCATCAGGAAGATTACTGTAGTAAAGTATGGAAAATGCTGTATGTAGATATTGTGTATGTGCGTCTGTGTTTCTCCTTCCCCTCCCCCTCATTCCCTTTCGTTCTCTCTGGGGAAGATTGATTGGGTAATCTTGCTGTTTCCCCCATGATGCCGTTCGCTTGCTAGCTTGGGGGAAGGAGAGGCAGTGCGGGCAGTATGACGACACACAGGAATAATGATGAAAAAGGAACGCGCGCACACATGCACGGTTACACTGGAGGAGAAGCGAGGCTGTTTGTTAAGAGAATCCGTAGTTAAAAACATACGCATGTCCTCCAAGTTATTTTCTCTCTTATAAACTCTTTTATTTTTGTATGGATATTGGAGGCAAAACAGAAGAGAGCTTTCTTCGTTATAGGAGAATTTTGTCAGCAAACATGAAACGCAAACACAGGTTTTTTTATTGTTTGCTTGAACATGACGCGCTGCTGTGAGTAAAAAGTTAAAGCCACTGGCTGTTTATGATTGCTATCCAGTGAGGCGCACAGAGCTGCAGTGAGCATGCTCCGTAGTTAATATTTGATCCAGATTCACTGGAGGAGAACTGGAGTGGTGTATCAAGAAGGTAAGAGAGGGTGACAAGGAGTATTTGTAAGGGTACGAATCCTTTTAAGTGAAGAGATTTTTCCTGTTCATAATCCAAATCCATGTCTTTTAACTATTCACAATCCAGTTCACCCCTTCAGTTTTTCTTAACCAGAACACGTTTATTATAGCGCTTTAATTAGCTGGTCCAATCAGCATTGACTGTGGGCGGAGCTATGTGGTTTAAATGACCTTTTTTGGCACAGTTGCAGCAGGGACATAAGCACAAATTAACATGGCAGAGATATTATGCTTGATGCTTTGTGTCAAGATTTTTTTTATTATTTTTGCCTGTGGTGAACAGGCCCAACAGGTCAGCAGTTATTGGACGAGACAGCACATCCGCAGATTTCTTCCCCGCACACACTTATGAGCAGCACTGCGTCAGCTTATTACTGCTGTGTGTGTCATGTCCAAACAATGATGAGAATGACCCTCACACAGTTTACAAGTTCTACCTCACTGTGTTGATCGCATCCTTATGGTAGAGCCTTAAAGGTGAATTGTCTAATTTTTTTGATGATGAAATACATTTACATTTAGTCATTTAGCAGACAAAAATCAATCAGCAATCAGACTAGCATAAGAGCAAAAATATGTAAGTGCTGTGACAAGTCCTGATTAGCCTAATGAAGTAATCATATATATTTTTTATATATAATAAATAATATTACAAAAGTATATAAAATAGAAAAAAATAGAGAATGCTAGTGTTAGAAGGTCCATTTTTTAATACATAAAAAGAATGGGGTTGATCCTCAAAAAAAAAAAAAAAAAAAAAAATATATATATATATATATAAATAAAACAAATTAACTACATTACACTTTCCCAGTGCAGTCTGGTGTTTTTGCATTTTGTTTTATTTTATTTAACTTTTTTGTCATTGATTTATTTTATTTTAGTTTTTTTTTTTCTAGTTATGGAATTTATATTTTTTATTTCTTTTAACAATGCTTTCAGTTAATTTTGTCTAGAATGCATTCGATTTGAAAAAATCTGTGCAGTGCGAGTCATCAACCTTTTTGCTCTGCTTTCATGGAATAAATGTTTAAAGACTTTAAAAAATTTGTACATCTGCTTTACTTTAGTCAACTTTTCTTAGTACTTGGGATGTTGCTAGACAGCAAAATTGTCACAGCTGACAAAGGTTCAAACCTACAACCTTTCCCTTACCAGCCCAGATCTGCCACGCCAGACTTCTTTTTCCGGTCTCTTTCTCCTGGTCTTCCTCAATCACTCTGAATCCCATTGCTCCTCTATGCTCCTTCCCGTTAGGCTCTCTCGTTCTTCACACGAATGTTCTCTCTCTCTGGTAGGGTTGGCAGGCGGTGCTGGCAGGATGCTCTTGGCGCGGCGTGCGTCTGGTGCTGTTGTAGTGTGTTGGCTGGTAGCAGCTTGTGAGGGTGGCGCCAGTACACCATACTCAAGTACCAGCTGGGCATCCAAACCCATCCCTGAACCAAAAGAGGCTTCCTTGGATTGCTTTTCTTTTCTTTGTGTGTTTGTGTTGGTACGAGCGCCTGTACATGTACACACTTAGACATGTTTGCATATGCTGCATGTTTATGTGTGTTTGGACACACGGCCTACGGCAGGCTGTCTTCTCAAGAGGGGCGCAATACTCTACATCTGTGTACAATGCAATCTATGCTTATTCAAACGGCACACGTGTGTTTTACGTACCTCCTTTCATCTGAGAACCTCTGCTCCGCCTCGACTAATGGCAACAAACGAGAGTATCAACACAACAGATTACTCGCTTTCCAGTTACGCTGTTACATTATAGCTGTTGACACAAGTTGTGTTCGTTAGCTCTCAACGAGGCACTAATTAATGGGACACACAGTGAGAGGAAATGATCATGATTGAGAGTGAGAAGCTCAGCTGGTATGACTAGTTTCTGTTTTTTTTTTTTTTTTTTTTTTATTCCAGCCACATGATTGCAATCAAACCACCAGGGTTCAAATGAATGGTCACCCGATACGTGTCGGTTGCTAATGATGTTAGCAGAATGACCAGTGGGCAGTATAATGCTGATATTTTAATAATTACATTTTTGGAAGATATTCATATTCATATTGCTTTAATAATAATAATACATTTTAAATAGTAAAATGTAATTTTCTTAAGTTAAGCAATATTGTTGTTATATATTATTATTATTATACAAATATCTACCTTAAACACTTTTTATTATTTTGTTATTATAAAATTATTAACAATAACAATAACAACAGCAACAATATAATGTATAATGTTCTTATTTTAATTTAAGCATTTTATTAAAGTAATTACATAATTATAGTAATTAATAATTGTATTATTATAGTAGTTATATGATTAATAATAGTAATAATGATTCATCTTACGAATAGTAAAAAAATATATAAATTAATTGAAGCAATTTTGCGGAGCCTGCAGAGCTTCCTCCCCTCGGGACTTACATTTCTCGTTTATCGATAAAAAAAATCTAGACTCTAAAGGCACTATTACACATTAAAATATTTCAAAACACTCCAAGCTCAATTTGCAGTAATGCTCCCGTGCCGCTTGTCGATATAGGGTTGGAATAGGGCTGAAGCGTGGTGGTGGTTTGTCACAGCTGCGGTAGTTAGACCTCAGGCAGAGGCCTGCAGCAAGTCTCCCTACACACCTCATTTACATTCTATACCACACTGAAACCCCAGCACACCGCTCGCTCTTTCCTTGACCTGCTGTCCTTCTTGCAGTGTGAGAAAAGCGAAGAGAGTGAGAGAAATGGAAAAAGAAATAAGAGAGAAAGGGAAGGAAAGAAATAAGGAAAAACAAAGATCTCAGATTTTTTGCATCATTACTCTAGTCTTCGGTGTCACATGATCCTTCAGCAATTATTCTAATATGCTGATTTGGTGCTTAACAAATGCTTCTTATTTTAATTTCATTTAAATGTTATTATTATTTTATGTTCATAGTTGTTTACTTGGAGAATGTTTACACAGCTTGGTTTGTCACATGGCCGATCTGCTTCCACTTTTATGCAGATTGTGCTTCCTCTGAGTCCAGTCCATTGGAGCTCTCTGCCAATTTTAAATCGATAAAGTGAATTTGCCGTAATGTAGAGCAGTACGCCACGGACAATTAGATGCATGTGATGCTGCGAGCTGCTCTGGTTCTGAACGCTGTGTGACGGTTGCACACACACTCACGGTGTTGACCCACTAATTAGTTAGATCACATGTCTAAATTCTTATGGATTTTGCATTAGCACAAATGAAGTGTTTGACTGTAATTTCATTCGTTTAGTTGTTAATAAAGACGCTGGAAAGTTGCAGTGATCAGACGAGTGACCTGACAGGATCAGTCACTCACTGAAGGCTCATGTCTCTGCCTGTTTGTGCACGCCAAAATATTTTGGAGTCAGTCAGTGCTGCGTTCATGATTTGGATATTTACGTTGGATATTGAGTTGAGTTGAACCAGCTTTTCCTTTGTTTTTGTTTTTCTTCCCTTTTGCCCTCATCTTTTTTTCTTTTCTTGCTTTTATTTTTATCTTTTTTTTACTTTTTCTCCCTTTCTGTTTTAAAGTTGAGATGTGGTACTCATGTGTTTCTTTCCTATCTTTCTTTCTTTCTTTTTCTTTCTTTCTTAATTTTCTCCTTTAATTAGTTTCAGTGTCGTGTTGCTCATTTATTTCTTTTAATTTCCTTTTTGTTTGTTTTTTCTTTTCTTATTTTCTTGTGTTTTCCTTTCCTTTACTTTTTCTATGCATTTTGCTTTCTATTTTCATTTAATTCTTTCTTCCTTAATTTTCTCCTTTATTAATTTCAGTTTGAAGTGTGGCGTGTTTCTTTTGAATTCTTTTAAGAATTTTTTTTCTTCTTTTTTTGTGTTTTCCTTTACTCTCTTTTCCATTTTGCCTTCTGTTTTCCTTCTATTATTTCTTTCTGTCAGGTTAAGTTTTGTGGTGGTCACATATTTCTTATTATTTATTTTTTTTTTAACTTTTTTTCTTACCTTTTCTTTTCATCTCCTTTATACCCCCCACCCCACTTTTCCCATATTTTGTCTTTCTTTTAAAAATTATTTTTTACGTTTACTGCTTTTTTTCCACTTTAGATTGAGCTATGATGCTCATGTGGCTGTTACAAGTTTGAGTGCAGCTTGCAACAGTTCGAGAATCTTTTCTTCTTTTCTCTCTCACTTTTCACTGTCTGTGAATGTTTAAAATCACCAAAGAAAAGAAAACATAGAAGGCTTTTAAATCTGTTCTGTATCTAGTTCCTCATGACTTCATCAGCATTGAAACTTGCTGTAATGACTTGAGTATTTTAATGTTTGTAAAAGCTGCAAGATTAGCATTTTATTCAACAAATAGATTTATTTCCTTTTTTTTAAATCCAAGTCATTCTCGTTACGGAGGAATGCATTTCTGCTCTGCTCACTGATGTCTGTGAGCTTCTCCCCCATGAATTAATGAGGGTCTTCTTGATGGAGACGGAGAGGAAGGAATCTGCTCTTTTAGATGCATTCTCAGCCATTCTTCAACCTCTGGAGTTGTTTTTAATGTGGTCTTTGGTAGAAACCGATCTAGTGCACACAGACAGACTCAAATTGGCCGTGTCCGCATGTACAGCATGCACACGTTTGGCATGGTGTCCATGGCAACATTAATGTGCAACATATTGCTGTTCTTAGTGCTCTAGACCATCCTTGGCTCTTTGTCGTCCTCTGTCATCTGAATACATTGTCATGTCACAACGTTTGAACATCTTCTTCCATATTTCATTCTCTATTTTTGTTACCATTGTAATTCAAGGGATGGTCATGGTGGACAACTGACTGACTAATTAAAAAACACCAGTTGTAGTCTTCTGGTTTACTATAAGAATCCCTTTTTGCACAACTCATGGGATTGTAATGCTGATTAGTGGAGTTAATTAAGAAGCGACCTAAAGAGGACTGAGTTGACTGACCAGTCTAACCATTGCTCTTCATTGTAGGGTTAATGACTCAAGGTTCACAGGATCACCGCAGGGCCAGTGTGAATGTCACGACTAACATGATGAACAGGCATTTAACCTGACACAAACATGCTTAAACACTGCTCCCAGTCAAAGCTAGTTTCATTCATAAAGTTACAAATTGACAAAGTTACAAAATATATACATATTTTCCCAATAATATATAAATATTTTGAGGTCTTGGTTTTAGTGTGTTTTGGTAAGCTAGGGTATTCTATATCCTATAAGCTAGGGTATTCTATAAACATATAGATATGTTTTCAATATCATATTATTGTAATTATATGCTATACTTGTTGAACTATGTTTGCAAACAGTAATTGTTTAACAATGTTGCTGTTGTAGTTTATTAAATCGAAAGTGTTCTCAGACACTGTTGGTATAAATGTTTGCGCACATTCATCATATTGTCATAAGTATTAGTTTTTGCAAACAGAGATTGTTTAATCAAAATTATTTTTTTTTGCCTGCCACTGTTGTAGAAGTTTTCCCAGACAGCTTCTCTATTTGTGGCTTACATTTTTCAGTCACCATATGGGACTTTTTCCATGATGGTCAACTTATTGACTTTTCCAAAAACCCACCAGTCGTTCAGTGAGTTCAGCTTATAAAGAACAATTACATTTTTCTCTCATTTTTTCTTTCTGACTTCATTTTCTAATTCTTAATTTCTTTCGTTCTTTCCTCTCATTGTTATGGTAGTTTCTTTTTGAATTGCTTCTTTTTTTTCAATTTCTTACTAAATATAATTTTTCCAAACTTCAAAAAAAAAAAAATGACATTCATCCGTTTTCATTCACTTAACAGCCACACACACGCAGACAGATGTCTTCAGGAATTGCGTTGTCTGTCTAGTTTAAAATAGACCACAAAATGTTTCTCAAGAACTCTGTGTTCTCTCAGTTTGACAACTTTAACTAACTCTAATAGTTGTTTGGACTATACTGTGCCACGAAAGTAGACCCACATGAAATACAGACATGCTGGTGATACTAGTAACAAACGGTTTGATGCTTCATTCTTGTCCTCTCCAAATCAGAGAGCACAGATTAATACAAATCCATCACCGACCATTCGTGACACACACACGTGTTACAGTCGTACGTTTGCATGTTTGGTCTTCCTCACCAGCGAGTGTGGTTTAGTGAGGGCTGATCATATACACACACTCTTCCTCCCACTAGCTGTGTGTTGTGACGTGTTCTTCTCTCTTTATCTGGCAGCAGTGTGAAGCAGTCACCCCCTGGCATCTTCCGTTCGGTCCTTCTGTCATCAACACCATCAAACTAACAGCGAGAGAGCGTGTGTGCAAACAGCGTTATCCCGCCTCGTTCCTGTTACGATAGGAGCCCACACACTCGCACTGTTTTTTTTCACTGCTTCCCTTGCTCCCTACCCAGCTTTCTCTCTCTCTTTCTCACACACACACACACATACACACACACAATCTCTTGCACCTCCTTTTTTATCTTTTCCTCATTTATATTTATGTTGGAGTGTCTGGAACACGTGCGGTTTGTTTATAACGGAAATCTCACTCCCCCCTTTCTCCCACTGACTTATGCTGTGTGTTTTTCCCTATCTTCTCCATGCGCGCACATTCACATACGGATCTGAGGACGAGGGGGTGAAAACCAAGCGGATTACAAAACCAGTTTAATCTGGCTAAGGCACAGAGGGAATTTTCCCTCCCTTTTGCTCCCCCCCCACTCTCCATCGCTCTCTTTCTCCTCTGATGGTGACAGAGAAGGTGACTGAGGAGCAGAGGCTCTGATTGGTTAAATTATGGCACAGATGAGCCGGCCAGACGCAGGCAAAAGTCATCAGTTATCTCGCACAAGACCTCCCAGCTCCTGCATTATCAGCCCTTAATGTGCTCACTTCATATTCATGCAGGAGTTATTGCTTCGGACTCGCAGAAGGGAGATGGAGTGTCTTCGCCGAGCTGTTTTTACCTCAGCACTGAACACCTGAGGGGCTCAAATGACTGTTTGAGGTATCACGGTTTATGTAATGGAAGTCTAAATGATAGTCTGAAGTCAGAGGACAAAGACATCTGTTATTTTTCCTCAGGCCAGACCGCCTCCTCTTTGTGTGTTTCAGAGTTTAAAGTGACATCTCTCATGTCCTGTTATGACATATCGCCCCCTTAAGCCAGAGCAGGAAACCCCCTTTTGTTCTCGCAACTGACTTCTATTAGCTACTGGAAACAGTCGCATTGAACTTCTGGAGTGAGAGCCAACAAGTTTGCAGAGTTCAAGCCAATCAAGCTATGCCCTTTTTGACAGCGTTTGATATGTGATCTGGCTGGATTGGATTTTCTTACTAATGGTTGATGCTAATTGACCAGCCGAAGTAGCTGTGCAACTCTGTTGTATCTCTCCACAGTCTTTTTATTGTTGCATAATAAAAGCTCAAGTTAATATTTAATATCCATCTACTTATTTATTTGATAAGTAAGCAGGATAATGTTAAGTCAGCAGATCATTATCTTAAAATAAACATCATAATGGTAATAATGATCATCCTGTTGAGTTTATTGCATTTAGAAATGTATCAAAGCAAACTATATATATTTATATATACACGCTCACCTAAAGGATTATTAGGAACACCATACTAATACTGTGTTTGACCCCCTTTCGCCTTCGGAACTTCCTTAATTCTATGTGGCATTGATTCAACAAGGTGCTGAAAGCATTCTTTAGAAATGTTGGCCTATATCGATAGGATAGCATCTTGCAGTTGATGGAGATTTGTGGGATGCACATCCAAGGGACGAAGCTCCCGTTCCACCAAATCCCAAAGATGCTCTATTGGGTTGAGATCTGGTGACTGTGGGGGCCATTTTAGTACAGTGAACTCATTGTCATGTTCAAGAAACCAATTTGAATTGATTCAAACTTTGAGACATGGTGCATTATCCTGCTGGAAGTAGCCATCAGAGAATAGGTACATGGTGGTCATAAAGGGATGGACATGGTCAGAAACAATACTCCGGTAGGCCCTGGCATTTAAACGATGCCACCACCAGCAGCCTGCACAGTAGTAACAAGGCATGATGGATCCATGTTCTCATTCTGTTTACGCCAAATTCTAACTCTACCATCTGAATGTCTCAACAGAAATCGAGACTCATCCGTATTTTCCGGACTATAAGTCGCACTTTTTTTCATAGTTTGGCTGGTCCTGCGACTTACAGTCAGGTGCGACTTATTTATCAAAATTAATTTGACATAAACCAAGAGAAATTAACCAAGAGAAAACATTACCATCTCCAGCCACAAGAGGGCGCTCTATACTGTTCAGTGCTCCTGTAGCCTACACTGAGCAGCATAGAGCGCCCTCTAGCGGCTGGAGACGGTAATGTTTTCTCTTGGTGCTTGGTTCTAAATAAATGCGACTTATAGTCCAGTGTGAGTTATATGTTTTTTTCCTCGTCATGTCGTATTTTTGGACTGATGCGACTTATACTTAGGAGCGACTTATAGTCAGAAAAATACGGTGTGTATATATATATATATATATATATATATATATATATATATATATATATATATATATATATATATATATATATTATATATATAATTTACTCAGTATTTACTCTAGCTTTCTAAAATATTAGAAGAAAAGGTGCATTATGCATTGACAAAGTCAGGAATAGCACTTGTTTTAATCTGTAAATCCAAATTAGCCAAATATTGGCCATACCTATATAATTATTTTCTCAGCTGAGTTCTCTCTCTTGCACAGTTTCTTCTTTGCTTCTTACTTTCTGTTTTTCACACACTCGTTCTGTCTTTTCTCCCTCTTTTATCTCTTTCTTTCCCCCCACTGTCTTCTTGATCTGGGATGCCTGGGGGACGGAGTGCAGACAGGACCCGTCTCCATGGCAACAGCTTCGGCAAGCTGCTGACACCCATCCCCTGTTGGTAAAGGGTGGGTGGGGGGTGTTCGACAGGGGGGAGGGAGGAAGAGGCAAGCGACACTATTCTCTCTCTTGAGACTCGGCGGCCTGTGCATTCACTCACAGAATTAGCATAGAGCAGGAAGGGGGACGGGCGTGTGTGTGTGTGTGTGTGTGTGTGTGTGTGTGTGTGTAAGAGAGTGTGTTGGGGGTACGACTCTCTCCAGGGTCTTAAAGTCTCTGGTTCTAGGTCAGTCTGTTGCCTGGAGGTTTGCACTGTCATTTTTTGTATTATATTGTGTTATTGTGTTGTATTATTTTTTTTATCTTTTTAAGAATATAACATGGTAACCATTATTTTTGACGTTATTTATTTTTGATGTTATTTTTAGAGTTATTATAAAGTCATTTTAGGAGAGATAGACTGTTATTATTCCTTATTGACAAATATATGACACCGTTCAAGGTTTTGGGTTGGTAAGTTTTTTTTAATGTTTAAAGGTCTCTTATGTTCACCAGGGATGCATTTATTTGATCAAAATGTGCAGTAAAAAACAGTAATTTTGTGAAAATATTATTACAGTTTAAACGCAATCCTTGAAATAAAATGAAATCATTTAAATATGCTGAATGGTGCTAAATATGTTATTGTTTTATGCAAAATAGTCATAACGCATGTCAAAAAGTAGAAAACAACTTTATTTCATGAGATCTCAAAATCTTAAGTGTATAAATATTAAGCCATCAAGAACCACTGAATAGTCACCACTGAAATATAATATAATAAAAAACAAATCTCCGAAAAATTCATGAATCTTCTTGTACTGAGATTCCATACACATTTATCATGGTTACCCGAGTGAAATTAATGTAATATTGGTGTTGTGGCTGTAACCATGGTTTTTATGGTAAAATTGAGTAAAGGCAAAGTTTCCTGGTATACTTTGAGGCTTACTGGTTTTCCATGATGATTCTTAAGAACATGCTTTTATAATGACATTAGATGTTTCGCATAATTGAAAATACGCTGCTAAAGGATTTGTAGCTTTGTGCATCTAGCAACCGTACCCTGTAATGACAGTATGTCAGCGTAGACATGATTACAAATGACATGGAAGTTTCTTTAAATATTCACAGTGTGCGTGCATGAGATATACCTCAAATCAGATCCAGAAGTTGGATGGAAAAGGAGCGTCGACGGTAGGGGAGGGGTTAAACATCTAAAGGAAAACAGAGATCACTGTAAATGTATAGTTAATGCCTAACACACCCTACAACACACTCAAACACGCACACTCTTTTGCCTCTTGTTGCGTAACGCTGTCTCACATGCACCAACATAGCGGAGGAGAGCGAGAGAGAGAGAGGGATGAAATTCCATGACATTGAGGGATTGATAAAGCTGTATGTGCTGTGGTGTGTGGCATGTCCTGCAGGGATATTTTGAGGTGTGTTGTTATTTATTCATTGAGACGCTGGTGCTGGTTGCCCCAATGACATGCAAGTGCCTGTTTGCAAGCTGCCAGCTGCCGAGAGGAAGCCCTGACAACTTTAGTCGACTCCACGCTCTTTATCTGCAGCATCTGATCAGGGCCAAAGCAGATTTAAACACCACACGGTTGTTCTCAAATTATTTTGTTCAGAAATGATGGGATTTCTCACTCAAAAATAAAAAGTTCTGTCTTCATTTACTAAACCTCATGTCATTCTTACTTCTATAGAAAACAAAAGATATACTGTATTTTTCGGACTATAAGTCGCACCTGAGTATAATTCGCTTCAGTCCAAAAATATGTCATGACGAGGAAAAAATGTTTGCATCTTTTTAAAAAAAATTTATTTATGTGTGTATGTATATATACAGTGTTTCACAAAAAAATAACATTAGGGTTAGGGACGGGAGAAAAAAATCTATTCTCCGATGCATCACGATTCTCTCTTCAATGATTCTGAATTGATTCTTAACATTTGAGATTCGATTCTGAGCTTTGTTTATCTTTCCCGAAAATCCCGAATATTAGATATGAAATCTAATCTAATTTTTTCTTACAAACAAAAATTAGGTGAGCACACTTACATTCTCATTTTAAATGATTTAAACATCGACACCATGACGTGTGTGCGCTAAAGACGCGGATGTTTTAAATGCATAGAATTTGCGCTGTGAGACACGTGCGCATTGCTTGACAATCTGTGCTTCCACCCGCCGTGTTTTATTTTAGATATGCTCTCATTTATGCCATTAGGAATGCAGTACTATTAAATGCACGAGACTCGTGCACTGACAGTCTTTCACGTGTGCTTTGTGTTTGTTGTCCTGAAGCTCAATTGCGGCTGTGGTTAAATGCACTTTAATTTTTTTTATACTTTTATATGAAATTGACAGTTATGTTTTCAGAGCAGGACAAAACATCTGATATCGAAATAGATCTGTGCGTGAATGCAGCCTGTTAAAGCTGCCACTTTCTATGATCTCATTAGTAATAATCAAACGGCAATAATGCTGAGGGAAAAAAAGAAAAATCCTCAACTATTGTCTGTACACTTTCGGACACTTGAACACTTATTTTAAATAAGTTATCGTAAAAAAAATAGTCTGCTGTGTTTGCATAATAATAATTATAATAATAATAAAGTTAATTTTGCACAAAATAAATTTGATATAAAATGCATATGAAAATGTAGCCCTGTGCAGTAATATTGAAAACTGAGAGTGTGAAGCAAAGTGATATTGAGTTAATAATGATAATCGTAATTGAACTGAATTGTGAAACCAGTAAAGATTCAGACCCTTTATTTTTAAGATGGCAGTACTGACATACAGAGATTCCAACTAGAAAAAAAGCATATAACTGAAGTTTTGTTTAAAATGTAAAGTTGTAAAGATTTATTTGCAGAGCAGAAGAATTAATTGGGTCAAAAATGTAGATCAAGAATAGTTTTGGAATTGGATCGTGACTACCAGAATCGGATCGGATCATGAAGTGCCTGGAGATTCCCACCCCTAATAGATGTACAGGTGGTATGACAACATTGTGTTGCATCATTAATCGTTATCAAATCGAATCGTGAGATACCCATAGATTCCCAACCCTAATGAGGGTGAGTAAATGATGACAGAAGTTTGATTTTTGGATGAACTGTCTCTTTAAATGAATCTTGTTGATTAATTCTTTTATTTAGCAATATAATTCCATTATGTCAAGTAATGAGGTCATTTAATTTATTTACAGGCAGGTCATACTACATGAAGTTAAAAGGCAGGGAAGTGCTATATAACAGGCAGGCAGTTTCATAGACCATCAGTAGCTTCTGTAAATCTTGAGATGTTTGTGTCTGGTGTCCTGTCACCCCATCCTCTGAGCTCTTGCCCTCTTTATGGGTTGAGATCAGGCTTTACACTGGATTAAGAGATGTTGTGGCCAGTTGTTTATCTGACCTGTGTGTGTGCGCCCTGGTGAGGACATTAGTGGAAAGCTTTCTCGGAGCACGCAGGAGGTTCTGCACCAAAGCTAGGCACTCGAAACATGTGCCCATCCAAATTATTTTGGGCATGGAGAGCTCATCGAAGTTCAAGCAAGGCTGAAGTGAGCAAGTGTATAGGAAATCTCTAGTTGACCACCTGTGTCAGCCAACTGTGCCAATAGTGAGTGAATATGTGAAGAATATCTCATTGCAAAAAAAGTGATTTATTTTTGTTTGTTTATTGTCTTTGCAATATTGTGAACCTATTAAAGACGCCTTCCTCTCCTACAACTTGTTTTGCCTACCTGCTTAGTTTCTTGAAATGCCATATTGTTTTGTATAATTTTAGTTAACTGTGTGTTATGTATGTTATTGGTCATAACTTTGCCACTAACAAAATTGTTTCATTAAGAAGCAAAGTAGTGAGAAGACAAAGAATTTTAAATCTGCTCCCATATATAATCTCATCCCAAAGGCCCACAGTGTTCATCCATACTCTTTGTGTCACTTTAAAAGTGTGAGAAGGACTTGTTACACGTTTGAGCCCAGGTCAGTGTGCTAGCCAAAGTCTTATGGGTAATGAAAATTGATTAAATTGGCTCATCCTAACATGTTTCAGTTTTATGAGCTTCACGTTTCTTACTTTTCTCTACCTCTTAGTGACACAGTCAAACCTTGGTTCAGTATGGCATAGAGTATCACTATACCAACATTTTTATAGTAAATTGGCATACTTCATAAATGAAATAATACTGCGATAATGATGCAATTGTTGAACATGCTCATTTATTTTTATTATGAAAGTTAAATGTTGAACACAAAAGAAGATATGTATTGTATGGGGTCAAAAAGAAAATGTGACATTTCCCATTATAGTAACAAATTGCATTTTAAGTTTAAATTAAAAACAGGTATTTTTTTATTATTTCATTTCATATTATTATCAGAATTAAAATGCATCTTTGGTGTGAAAGTAAAAAAAAAAAAAAAAAAAAAAGTCTAACCTTAAACCTTTCAATGAAACTTTGAAGTGTATATTTATCAAAAAAAAAAAAAAAAAATTAATATATTAACTTTTATTACAATTATTTAAAAAAATTTGAAACTGTATTATATTTGAGTCTTAACTCCATTATATCGATGTGTCAGTTGGTGGTGTTCACATTACATCCACAGTTCATCAAATTCATCATGTGTTGCCTGTGGATTAAGGGAGCAAGTTCCAGTGTTACTGTACATAATATCCTTTCTTTCAGTCCTGCCTTGTTTCTTTTAGCCGGGGCATTGCCTGTAACTCTCCCCGAAGCTACGAGTTTAAAAGTGCACTGCCTCATTTTGCATTGCGAATTTTCTGTGGGCCAAAAGGTGCGCTCCAAGGTGTCGTTGACCCCCTCTTACCCGGGTCACAGAGGAATCGGACACTGTGAACGCACACCAGAAACTCCTCGGTGCTCTCCCTGTACTGTTCTCCATCCCTCTCCTGTTTCTCTTCTGCATAACTGCTTCTCACCCCAGCCCTCCCTCCCTCTCAGTGCCTAATTAATGGCATTAATTATCTCCAATTAGCAGTGTGGTCTTGGCAGCCGTTTCTGTCCCCTCATTTCTTTTGTTTCACAGAGGTCTGTGACACAGTATTCTCCCTGTGGGGCTGTCACCGGCCTAATGAAAGGCTACAAGGCCTGGCTTTCACCTCTCTCTCTCTTTCTCTCGTTCTGTTAGAGTACTTCAGCACGTTAGCCTCATTAGCAGTAGTTCACACAGCGTCGGAGTTAAGTTTGCCGAGGCGGATCTGCTGTGTGTTTTCCCACACAGGTGTTTATCTCTGTCACTCTGTGTCTTATCTGTGGGGTGGGTCAGCGCTCACCGGTATGTGTGGCTCATGTGACCGGACATGCTGAAATATTTAAAGAGTTTTTGTTTATATTCTGATGGTTATGACTTACTGCAAAATGAAATCAGCATCTCCATGAAGCTTGTCATCAGATGGAAGCATAAAGTGCTCCAAAATCTCCTGGTAGATGGCTGCGTTGATTTTACAGTTGATAAAACACAATGGACCAACACCAGCATATGTCACAGCACCAAATCATCTTTGACTTCAGTAACTTCACACTGGACTTTGGATTTTGTGCCCCTCCAGTCATCCTCCAGACTCCAGACCTTGGTTTCCAAATGAAATACTCAATTTAATTTAATCTGAAAGTAGGACTGGGGACCACCACTGAGCAACAGTCCAGTTCTTTTTATCCATACCCCAGGTGAAATATTTCTGATGTTTTGTTTTTTTTCTGGTTCTGGAGTGTCTTGGTTCTAGGAATGGGACAGCTGTAGCCCTTTTCCTAAATTTGTCTGAGTGTGGTGACTCTTGATGCACTGAGTCCACTCCTTGTGAAGCTCTCACAAGTTCTTGAATCAGCTTTTCCTGACAATCTTCCCAAGGATGTGATGATCCCTGTTGCTTGTACATCTTTTCCTACCACACTTTTTCCTTACAGTTAACTTTCTATGAATATATTTTGATACAGCACTCTGTGAACAGCCACCCCTTTAAGCAATGACCTTCTGTGGCTTACCCTCCTTGTGGAGGGTGTTGATGGTCAGTAATCAAACTAAACAAGCTCAAAATGGAAATATTCAAATTTTTGAGATACTGAATTTTTAGTTTTCCTAAGCTATAAGTTGGTAACCATCAGAATTAAAACAAAAAAACGAAAAAGTTTTTGTGCAATGAATCTAGAATATAAGAAAGTTTTTTTCTTTTCCATTATATTTTTTGAGATGCACCTGTAATAACACAGAAACATTTATATAAATACTTTAATCTTAGTTTAGTCCCCCCCCCCCACCCAGTGTTGCCATGTCTGCAGTTTTCCCATGGAATTGGGCTACTTTTATACTGTTATTTGATTTCGTTGTGATTATGATTACTCTTTCCCTAAGAATGAGACTGGGTTAGTTTTGGCAATGATTGCAATTGGGGTGGTTTTACCACCCTCCTCATTCTACCACAAATTTGTCTTTAGTGCACTATTGTTCTTATTGCTATAGTGCTATAAAGTGTGACTTCTATCCATAAACAAACATTTTAAACGAACTAAAGATGGAACATTACACCGATACATTTTTAGCACAGACTACCTGTACAAAATGGTTTTAGGCCCACATAGTTCACATACATAGGAAGGATTTAAGTTCTGGTTGATCTGTGCTTGAATAAGCTTTAGTTAGTGGACTATCTTCACCTCACGACTGACTTTCACTTAACTTTCCTTCACACCTTCTTACACACGCACATCTCCCATTCAGTTAACGACACATCTGTCTGCAGCTTGATTATGCATGCAGGTCTCTCCAGCTAATCTTTATAGACTCAACTACAGCTACAAAGGAGAGTACGAGAGAGATGGGAACAGAATGAAAGGGAAGAGAGATGCACGGGACTGAGAAAAGCAGGGATATGAATGACATCAGGAGTGATTTGGAGAGGAGGAGATGTGGAAAGGTTAAGGACGCTGGACCGAGTTGAAGGGTCCAATCCTTGCCTCCCGCTTTGCACTCTGCCCGCTGAATCATTTTTAATAACCTGCACAGCCGCTTAGGTCTGTCCTCAGAGAAGAGTGTATTTACAGAAGCAAGTCATTCAGGGATGCCACAGGTCCTGCTACTCGGCCCAATAACATTTAGATATGTGAAGTTTTAATTGACTGAACTTCAGCTTGAAATGTAAATGAATGAGAGAGGCAGCCTTGGTGGTGTTTTTATCAAGCTTAGTTTCTTAAGAGCTGTTTGTTTGTTTGTGAGTGGGAGTGTGGTGTGTAGGAACTGGTTTGCAAAGAAACCGGAGGACACAAAAAAATAATAAATACGCCATAATGTGTCATGATATTAAAAAAACAGACCGTTCCTTGATGTTTTTGGACATGATGCCATAGCAAAATTTTTGGACGCTACTATGATGTCAACACCATGATAATCTTTGGAAAGCAAATAATTTTTTATTATAATTTAATATAATTTTTATTAAAGTTTTTCCCTCTTTTAAATTTCTCTGTTCGCATTTTCCCGTCCAGCGCCATGTCGTTTAATTAATAAATGCATTTGTGCCCATTTGTGTGTCCATGAGAATGCTGGTCAAAAAAGAGGTGTGTTCAGGCACATTGCTGGCGTAATGCTATTTTAAGAAGCTGAAAATAGACAGCGCCATAGACCAACTCAAACCTGGACTAAAGTCTGCCGTATATATATAAATGCCTACATGTCATAATCAGAATTAGGCTATCTATTTGCTCGCACACAAGCAGCTCCGTTTTATCTCGGAGACGCGTTCTGTCTTTGCGCTTTCCATATTCCGCCATGTAAATAGCAAATCCATCATGGCACGAGCGCAACTGGCTCTTAAAGAGCATGGAAGATGAGACTCTGACTGGTTTATTGCATGTTACGCCCAAAAAACACCCATTACTCATTAAGATAATAGGGACAACCCGTTTAGACCATGCCCCGGACATGCCAACTGTTTTTCAGTCATTAAAATAACAAAAGTGGATTTGGACATGCCCTGAGTACAACTGCGCCGTACGCTTTACACTTTGTGTTTAGATCGTTAAAATAGGGCCCCTTAAGTCAAAAAAAAAAAACATTATATCTATAAATATATATATATATATATATATATATATATATATATATATATATATATAATATACAGTACACACATGTAAACAACTTTTTTTATTTTGGATACGATTAATCGTTGACGGCACTATATATATTTGTATTTATATCAATATATATATATCTTTATTTAATCTATTTAATATATATTTTGTAGTTATTTTACTATACCATGCTATTTCCATATGATACTCTTACCATGGTAATTTTTTTTTTTTTTATCGGAGACCTGTGTCTCTTTTGTCAAGTACTGGTTGGCGAATATTAGTTTTGCAACTGGTGTTGAGATGTAAACCCCAAGCGTTTATGCAAACATGCTGGAGTGTTTGTTTACTTGTGCAGTGGGTATTGAGTACCGTGCTGAAGCGTAATACCCGAGAGAGCTTGTTGTGTGTGTATGTTTATGTTTACATGAGTACTGTTATTTAGTGGCTGGTGTAGAGGTGTGTATACTGAAATGAGCTGCTGTTTAATGGCTTGATGAGATGATGGCAGTAATCAGTGAGAAACGAGACGAGCGCTGAAAAGCTTAGTCCCTCCCTTCTCACATGCATGCACACACACACACACACACACACACACACACATGCACATGCTCTCCCTACTGGCAGATGATTGACGGCCTGAGGGTTTTAATGGCACTGTAGAGGGAGTGCTGAGGTCGGAGTTGTCATGGCAACAAGGCGAAGGAGGCCTCTTTCTCCCCCTCTTCCTCACTCTCTCTTTATGCACCTGAACAGAGCCGCATCTTACTCGCAGGACTGGGTTTACTCACACACACACACATATACACACACAAACACGCGCACACATACTGCAGTTCTGGTGTCGCTCCCCTCTGTCCGCAGTACACACAGCTCTTTGTGTGTTTAAGCATGTGTGTGTATGAAGCTATATCTAGCCACCGCAGTCTCTCTCTTTCTCTCCTCGTAAAAAAAGAGCGGCTGAGCACTAATACTCTCTGGTCGCCCCGGGTTACGGTTCACCACACGCCCCCTGTGCTGCTGTGTTAGCTGGGATTGGTTGGGCTGCCGAGGGGGGACCAAGTGTGTGTGTGTGTGTGGCACAGAGGGTGATGCTGTATAACAGCTCTATAAGAGCCACAGATCTCATGGTGAAACAGGGAACCAGACCCTGTTCACAGACACTCACCTCCCCTGAGTACTGAATCAGTACCAGCCGCCAATATCACAATGTGTGTCTACAAATGCAAACTCTACCTTAGTCTTCCTTCGTGTCTGCCGTCTAAGTGTGTTTTTGTGTATAACAGCCAGACAAAATAAGCTGAGAAGATTATATCTTCATGTTTTTCAACCTTTTGTCAATGTTTTTTTTTTTTGAGTTCTTTATGATTGCTATATATTTTCAGAAATGTGTACTTTATAGGTAAAATACAGCTAAAAAAAGTCAACTCTCCTTACTCACAATAATTTTTTTTTTATTTAAAATGTGTAATTTTATTTAATTGTATGTATGCTTGTGTATAATAATATAGATATTATGTTTTATTTTTATTTTTTTAATAACATTTTATTATACGGAAAGTGTGACACTTTTCTGCTGACTTCTGTTGACATTTGAGTGATGATGCAAACAAATCATAGTTTGAATTAAAAAGAACAGTTTGAACAGATTTACAGATACAATTTTAAATTGTCAAATCTAATTTTGCTTTTTGCAATTGAATTTAAATGTCAGAATTTGATGAAAGTAGCAACTGGTGTTTTTTTTTTTTTCTTTTTTTGTGATGTACATCCAGTTATATAGAGTTATTAGTGGGCCTTGGTTTAGTTCATAGGTTATTCTTGGATGGAGGGAGACCTGAATGTGAGCTTGTAGTCGTTTGTAAGAAAGGAATGGAGTTTAAGTGAACTAAATAATAGGAGATGTCTGACATAATTTACCAAAGAAAGACTGTCGTTTCACCAGAAGTTGGAGTGAATTTTCATTTCATTCAACTTAACGTTAATTGAAACGTTATTGAAAGATGCAAACAAATCATAGTGAATCATAGTGTTTAATTCATTTAAAATGCCAGGTTGAAGTAATTCACAGAAATGAATTTATCTTGCCAAATATAATAAGCTAGCATTTTTTTTTTCAATTTCAATTGAATTACTGTCTTAGCACTGTCATGTTTTTGAGAAACAAGGCAAAGAGTAATTGTGAAACTAGTCTAACAGCACATTAAAATCATTACAATGGAAGTAAAATCGTTTTCAATATTTAATGTATTGCAGGGACTTCTGTTAACATCTGAGTCGTGATGCAATTTAATCACTGAATCATAGTTTTGAATCGATTCAGTTTGATTCATTTAAATGGCCAGTTTAATTAGAATTATTTGAACTGCTTCATAGAAATGAATCAAACTTATCAACTTTCAAAGCTGTTTTGCCACTTAAAGTTATTATCTGACAACATCATAATTGCGTGATGCACAACAAATGAGGGATTGTAAAAGTGTGGTAGGAAACGTAATTGCCAGATAAAAAGCATGTTAAAATGTTGCTTCCTTTAATATCAGCATCAAAATCTTTGAGTATTCCATATATAAGCCTTCCCCAGTGTTTGTGTTTCAGGAGTGAATGGGAGGAGTAGTTCTCTATAGGCTCCGCCCACTGACCCCAAGGGTCATGCGTGTGTGAGAGAGACTTTGTGAGTTTGTGTATGAATGTATGTGTTTGAGGTCAGAGGTAGCTGTTTGTACAGTGGCTGTAGAGAGGTTTGAGTTTCAGCAGGGGGAGGGAGTGTGTGAGCCGACTGCCAGCTCTTGCTCTTTAATCTTCCCTCTCTTTCTCTTATTTTTTCTTTATCTTCCCCCCATTCCCTCCTTGTTTAGTCTCTTTTTCTCTCATTTTCACTCACACATACACCGACGCGCACAATGCACCTCGTCTCCTTCCATCTTCTCTCTCTCCGGTAGAACAGGGCAGACTGGCAAGCGCACACAAGCCCCCAGCAGCAGCAGACTGTTAAAGAGGTTTGAAAGAGGGAACGGGGCCAACGGAGGAAAGGGGCCCCAGTCTCTAAGTGTTCCACTAGCTCAGGAGATTCCACTTGAGGCTCCTCTCGCTCTGTTTGCTTGTTATATGCCCCTTTTACCAGGGCAAGTATGTACACAGATACACAAGAGCCGAGCTGTAGTGCAGGCGTTTTTCTGATGCAAATAAACGTCTCGTGTTAACACTCTTTGAGCTGAATGTGCGGGTTTACCGAGAGTGATTTCACTTGTGTAAATGCACACTGATACTTGGCATTCTGCTCTGTTTTAGAGCCGTGTAGCGAAGTTGTACAGCTTAAAAGCTTTGTTTGCTGTGATTACACAAACTGCAATAGCAAATTCTGCTGTTCTCTTTCTTTATAGTTTGAGTTGTATTGTGTCTGCTCGACTGTTGTTAAAGCATGTATCTCTTGAGACCGTTGATTTATTTCTTCTCCTGCCATATTCGATTGTTTTATTAGTGTCATGGGTCAATAACATTGTCCTAAAAGCATTTACTTGATTGACAAATCCAGTAAATATTATTACAATTTGAAACAACGTTTCTGTTTTCTGTTCTGTAAGCTTTTAATAAATATATTTTAAAATCGCATGTATTGCTATGATGGGAAAACAGAATTTTAAGCTTTGTGCAAATTTTCTTTGATAGGATTTTTTGATGAATTGACAATTAAAATAGCTGAATATATTTGAAATATAACTTTTCTATATTCCATAAAACATGTATATATTCCATATAAAATCTATAAAGTAATCTATATGTATTAGTGCGTTCATATTTTTCGTAACTATATACATTAATGTATATATAGATATACATATTCATTATCAGTGTTTGGAATAAACCCCGTTTAAAAAAACGGCGTTATGTAACGACGTTATTTTTTCAGTAACGGGGTAATCTAATCAATTACTTTTCCTGTCGTTATAACGCCGTTACCATTACTGGGTAACGGCGTTTATTACATAAACTGTACAATCCGAACGCACCCCCGGCTCAAAGGAGGTGGGTTAATAACGAGATAAGCGATTATGATTGGCTAAGGCAGAGTCATGTGTTTCATGGTAGCCAATCAGAGCCAGTGTTTTTACGCACATGCCAGCACACGCACCAGTGGCGCCTCACACACGCAACGGCTAAACAGATTCGCAGCAGCAGCAGAGATGGCGAGTTAGGAGCAATCCGATGAAAAGTTGGCATTTTCAAGGTGGAGATATAAGCACTACTTCAAATTCATTGTGGTCAAAGGCAAGAACGTGCATGTAATGTGTATATTATGTCCATGAGCGAAGACTTTGTCGACATCCGTTGTAAGCAACTCTAATTTAATGAAGCATCTCACAACGACACATGCATCTACAAAGCTAGTGGCCAAAAAACACTTATCTTACAAAGATAATACTTGAAGTGCAGGATAAAACTCTTGCTGTCTGTTGACGTGCAATAAATATTGAAAGTTATGTACGAACACCTGTCTTTTCTACTCATTTCAACTGACTTGTGAAACTGCAAAAAAAAAATACAAATTCTTTGACATATAGCAACTTTTTTTTTAAAACAGTAACGCAAATAGTTACTTTCCCTGGTAACGAGTTACTTCTATTATGGAGTAATTCAGTTACTAACTCAGTTACTTTTTGGAACAAGTAGTGAGTAACTATAACCAATTACTTTTTTTAAAGTAACGTTCCCAACAGTGTTCATAATAAATATACACCGTTAACACACATTATCTAAACAAAACCCTTTTTTTGGATGTGATTAATCAAGATTAATTGTTTGACAGCACTACTGTATATTAGTATTGAGAATAATTCATTTTTAATGAATTAAACTACAAGTATTATTATATCAAAGCAAAATGATAAGACATGAAAATAAATGAATCGCTTTAATTTCATTTACAAATTAAAACAAAATTCTCGTTCCATGTTTTTGTTAAAAAAATTTGGAACAGAAAATAAAAAGAAATAATATAAATGGCAGTTTTTAATGTTGTATGGAATATAAAAATATGTAAAAAAATTGAGATTTTTTTTTTATAAAAAATTAACTAATATGATTTTTATCATTACAAATTTGGCTTTTAAAATTTTTCAACAATATATGAGGACATGATGGAGACAAGTAATTGTACTGCATAACACTCATGATAACCCAAAAATCAGCATCAGGTTTTGAAAAACCTGTGTTTTGATGCCATATTGCTATTGAACCAAACAATGCACTTTAACTATAAATCATGTCCCATCGAAATCAAAGTAGCATTGGTGTAATATTAGTATTGTATCAGGGTTGTCTAATATCTGTACTTGTTCTGTCTGTTTCCCAGAGTGCAGCAGCAGCCCCCAGCCCCGTGATGGGCAACATGCCCCCCAACGACGGCATGCCAGGTGGACCCATGCCCCCTGGTTTCTTTCAGGTAAGCACAGCTGGTTTCATTCTTTTCCTTACCTTCTTTTCCATTCATCACCATGTCACACCTGCTCCACATTCGTTCATTCATTCATTCATTCATTCACTCTCTCTCTTGTTCTGTGTGCGCGTGGGGTGCTGGTGGGTCTGTCTGTGGCTGTGGGCAGCTTGACAGCAGCCTGGAGCTCTGCTGTCGGTGTAAGATCATTCTGAACTTCTGTCTTTTCCACACAGTATTATTCCTCACCAGTAAGATGGAGGCTCAGAGCATTGAGTGATAGTGGAAAGTAGCTGTATCACACTTCCCATCTCAAGTTATTGAGATCCCAATAGTTACCAAACAGCTAATATCTGGAGTTTTGATGTTTGGGTTATACGACTCCCATAATGAATCGATGGAAACAGTTGCTGCTGATTACCAATTAACTGTTACAAAACATTTAACTGTGGCTCTAAGAGAGAGAAAAAAATGAATGAATGGGATTTTCACTCTTCATGTGCTTCTGAATGACTTTGTGCCTCTTTAAAATCTTTTGTTGTATTTCTTTCTTCCTTGCTAAGCTTTCTCCTCTTTCTTTCTCATACCTCTATCCATCTGCTTGCAGCTTTCTTCATTCCATAATGCAGGCCGTGTTGTGTTCATGAAGGTGTTTATACTTGTGAAATGCGATGTGGACATTTACAATTTTCTCTCTCTGATCAGTTTCTTTAGCCATTTTAAGTGGAAACGGATCGGTCTTCTTTATCAGGAATGTCTATACAGCAACGTTGAAGTTAAACTAGATTTGATTTGTTCAGATGAAAATGCGAGTGATGCTCTCCTGTGGAAATATTGCTGCCGTTAAGCTATGGCGTTGCTTTGCAGTTGCTAAGGAGTTCTGAGTGTTTTTATTGGTTGCTAGGTGGTTACTTGTTGGCACATGTCAAAATAACCCAAGTCTTTATGATATTCTGTTACATATGGTCCCTCCCTTCATTCTCATTTATCTGCTCGTTTCATTGTCCGCCAGATTAAATATACTTCTCAAGCCACTTGAGTTTTCTTTTTTTCTTTATATATATATATATATATATATATATATATATATATATATATATATATATATATATATATATATATATATATATATATATATATATATATATTATTTAATGGGTTTGGCTGATTTTGACTCATACATCAATGGTGAATGGTGATTTATCTTATTGTTATGTTTAGTTTTCCTTTGCTGTCATCTTCTAACCTAAAGTTTATCTTTAAAAACATTAATAATAATCTTTAGCAAATCTCAAAATGAAAATGAATTTTCACACTGTACATTACAATGTTTTGTTGCTTAAAAAGAACAAACATTAGCATTTATTTATGCTTTTATTAAGACATGTTTTTATTTATAGCTTATTTGACAAAATATTGTATATATTTGTATAGAATTTTTGTAGAATTTTAATATTAGCCATTCATATGCTATCGGCCTTAAGATGAAAATAATGAACAACTTATTGGTGACAGCCAGTGTTTGAATATTGGTGCATGGCTAATTATTAGTGGCTCTCTAATCTTCATTATGAGCACTGGTAATGGTGATATTAATTATAAAGTGCTCAGACATCAGTTTTTCATCAAAATTTCCTCTACTTGTCAAGAGCTTTTTTTATTTCCAGTTCTGTGTGTTTACATGAAACCTCACCACCGCTTGCATACATGCACAGACACACGTAGCCTCATAATTAAACATGCTTGTACACATCCACAGCCCTTCCCATGATGCAGCGGTGGTGGAGTGTTTTCTCAGTGATGGACAGGTCTGGCATTTGGCAGTGTTAGTGATAAGGCAGAGCCGAGGGAGGAGACGCTGTCTGGAATCTCCGCTGTATGGGAAGGGAATGGTTGGGAGAGAAATAATGGGGTAAAGGTTTGAGGAGAAGGAGGGAGAGATGCGGAGGAGATCTTTTGGAGAAGCAGAGGAGTGCTATTTATATCAGCTCGGCGCTGAGGGAGAGAGAGAGAAGAGGTGTGAGGTGTTCTGGCGTGTTTGAGTGTGTGTGTGTGTGTGTGTGTGATTGCTGCACCTGAGATTAGTTTCTACCACATCATTGAGAGACCAAGACTGTGTGGGTTTCGGTTCATTCATCTGTTTAAGAGAGATGAACAATATAGAAATGTTAGTTCATACTGCTGATAAATTTTTAACCATATTTTTTAGTTATTTACCATTTTTAAAGTAAAATGGTGTGTACAATGTAAATTTGAAGTCTATAAGTATTAAAAATGCTTTCAAGCTTTTTTGATTTATTGAACATTCATTCAAAATCTTTGTTTTCAAAGAACTGTATACTTTTACTTAGCAGGAATTAAATTCAGCTGAAGACATTTTTATAATGTTAGAAACTATTTTTTCAAATAAATGCTTTCAACTGGAAAAAAAGCAGCTGTTTTTAACATTGATAAAAATAAATGTTTCTTGAGCACCAAATCAGCATATTAGAATGATTTCTGAAGGATCATGTGATACTGAAATCTTTAGTAATTGTGGCTGAAAATTCAGCTTTGAAATTGCTTTTTTTTCTGTTTCAAAAACATTAAACTCTTTCTTTTTTTCAAGAACAACTTGTGGTATCGTCTGCTTCCAATATCTTTCTAATCACACCAGTCAGGATAATAGAAAATTTTTGATATTTGCCAATATGGTCAACAAACCCCTGCTTTTACTGTATATGAAGTCAGATGTAGTGGAAGTGAATGGGTGTTAGTGAAGGACCAGGATTATTTAGTTGAGAAAGGCAGACGGCAAGCAGCAGAGTGAGCGCTACCACTGCTGTGTGTGATGAGGTGTAATGAACAGTCATGACCTCGCTGCTACTGTGAGTTAAAGAGGCCTTGAGCATCCCTAGACCCTCTAATCCTTCCCTCGACCCACTCTGAGCCAGGGAAAACACACTCTCTCTCTCTTTCTCATACACACACACACACATGCTCAGGTATTCCTGTTGTTTCAGAGCATGGTTTCTGGGACAGTCAGTGAAGCAGCTCTCATGCCAGACCCCGCAGTGATCCTCTCTCACAGGGAGGTCAGAGACAGGTCATGGCTGAATCTGAAAGAAAAATCTCCCAAAAACCAGCTCATAAAGTCTTTACCTTATCTGTAAGTGTTTATCGGTGCACATAATTCATGCATGTGTTTATAAACAGGCTGCTAGTATCACTAAATATTGTCCCATGCATTTAAATCGACCTAGCAATGCTTAAGGGGTTAGTCCACCCCAAAATTTAAAAAATAATAATAAATATTTACTAACCCTCATGTCATTCCAGACCTGTAAGACTTACTTTTCTTCTGAGGAACAGAAGTTTTCATTCATGTTGACTTCCGTAAAAGATATTTTGAAGAATGTTGAAAACCAAACAGTTTCAAGTTTCATTGACATCTATAAGAAGATATTTTGAAGAATGTTGGTAACCAAACAATTTTGGTTCCTATTGACTTTAAGAAGATATTTTGTTACCAACAGTTTTCTCTTCCCATTGACTTCTACAAGAAGATATTTTGAACAATGTTGGTAACCAACCTTTTCTGTTCCTATTAACTTCTATAAGTAGAGATTTTGAAAAATGTTGATAACCAACATTGACTTTGTTAGGAAGATATTTGAAAGAATGTTCCTTGCCAAACATTTTCAGGTCCCATTGACATCTATATAAAGATATTCTGAAGAATGTTGATGATCAAACAATTTAGTTCTCATTGACTTTAGACAGAGATTTTTTAAGATAAGATATTTTGAAGAATGTTGGTAACCAAACAATTTTGGTTCCCATTGACTTCTATAAGAAGATAATTTGAGGAATGTTGGTAACTAACACTTTCTCTTCCCATTAACTTCTATAAATAGATATTGTAAAGAATTTTGGTAACCAAACGGTTTCAGTACACATTGACCTTAAGAAGATACTTTGAAGATAAGAATACATTTTGAAGAATGTTGGTAACCAAATAGTTTCAGGTTCCCAGTGACCTCCATTGTGTGGACAAAAATGAGAAAGGAAGTCAATGGGGCCCGAAGAAGTTTAGTTACCAACATTCCTCAAAATATCTTCTTTTGTATTCTGCAAAAGAAGGTAAGTCGTAAAGATTTGTATCGACATGAAGATAAGTAAATGATGACAGAATTTTTGGATGCATTATTCCTTTTAATTATTTAGCATATTGTGTGCCCTTTGGCCACTTTTATTCATACAGACAGTAGAGAAAAAATACATCTTTACTGAAAAAAGTGGCCAGCTGCATTTGTGTATCAGAGGATCTTTACTAACTGCTGTAGGCCACTTGTCAGACTCTGACTGTGCTGTATCTCTTTCAGTTGTGTTATTTTTGTTGGCGTGGGTGGGTCAGTGTTGCACCCTGGGCAGATGTGTTGTTCTGCAGCTGCGGTCTGTGTGGCAGTTCTCATCATCAGCGAGGAGATTTCCGGTCGTGCTGGATGGATGGTTTCCTCAGCTGCTCTGGAACCAGCGGGAGGGCTTGTCTGGGGTCTGAGCTCTGGCCACAGGTCAAGAGGCGTTAATAAGTGCGGGTCACGGCCACATACACCGACTCGACGGGGGCGCTGAAAAAACCACTGGAACAGCCTCTTCTGCTGCCTCCCTCACAAGATTTTCTTCTTCTTTTGTTTAGTCACTGAACTTCAGAGACGATCAATATGTTTAGCATGGAAATGTATGCATGTGTTTACTATGTAGTCAAACAGTGAAGACTTTCACAATTAAATATTGTTGCACTTCTGTTGCTTTGTTACCACTGCCTCCGAGTGGTTGAGAAGAACTATTGCAGCTGTCTTGCGGCGGTCATTCAGTGTGTATGAATACTGTCAAACTAACTGCCCCTTTAGGATCTGAGAATGGAGATTGAAGGGCTCTCTATTGATAGCCATGCCAGTAAGTGGCAGGTTATTATCTTCTCAAAGGTGTTGGAAGTGATTTTTATATATCGCTGTTTTGAGATCTTTCCCCAATGAGGCAAAGACTGCAGTGTGACCGTGATTGGATGAACACTTCTGTAGGGACACTAATATAGATGCACAGGATCCATAATCCTGTATGTTTCGCATTCAAGCTTGTTGTGCAGGGAGGGAGAGGAGCAAAGATCCTTTGTTTGTTAGTTATTAGTCATATAGTCTCATGTTCCTTACAGAACCATTTAGGACTCAAGCTCAATGGCCTGTTGATCATTAATGAACACTAATGGAAGCTCTGTGCACAAGTTATATGGAGTAAAGGGTTTAATGGGTTTAATGTGACACATTTCGTGGAAATATTTCTGCAGCACGTAATGTACACGATCAGCGATGCCTTCTAAACTAATTTGACATGTTTTGAAGAAAATGTGTGTGGCCTTTGCTCACGCAAAACTTGTCATCATAGTACAAGGGCGTTTGCTAAAAAGATATGAGTGGGTGCATTTTTTGTTTTTCTTTATAAAAACTTCTGTACATTTTTTTTTGTAAACCTAATGCAGTCTTTTATTTGATTTAGTAGTATTGTTCAATTTTGAATTTTGCATTTTTCATATTTACATTATAATGTGATTCTTAAATTCTTTAATTTTTTTGCATCTTATATTTTTAGTGAATTTATTTTTTTATTTAATTTCTATTGTTATATTTTACTTTATGCTTTACAAAATATTTTTTAGCATCTATATTAAAACATTTAGAGTAAAATATATCAGAAAATAATGATCTAGTTATCAGTGTTTAGAAATTAGTACATCCATATTTGTAGTGGTTCGGATTTTCGGTTATGATTGTTCAATGTCCCTCGGTGCTGTTGAGCTTGTATGGTCGGTATTATAACTTTTTTAGCCTAAAATATGAATTTGCAGACTCACTTCTTAATCTTAAACACTGAAGTTAATCTGTGGAATTTTGCCATGGTTTGTCGAGAACTTTCTGCTTGCATTAACGGTTGTTTGATTCTCATAAAACTATTCCATTATTCATTGAACTCCACACACTAGCTTTGGATTTCCTCAGCAGTATTTAGTACTTAGCGAATGAGAGTGAGTGAGTTTGTGTCGTGTGTGTTTGTGCAAAGGCTTCGGCAGCAGCTGGCCTCACTGGAAGGCCGTCTGTGCTTCTCTCATCTCCCTCTTCTCTCTTAAAGGGGCCTCCCGGCTCGCAGCCGTCACCACACGCACAGCCACCCCCACACAATACCAGCAACCCCATGATGGGACCACACGGCCAGGTAAGACACACAGCAACCCTCACACACACATACACACCGTGTCCTTGCTCGCACACTCCGTACACATACAGTCACACTTGCACACATGAAAACTGTTTGTGACACTGGCTGCAACTCATTTGAACAAGAAGAACGATGTGAAGAATGACATGGTTATTTATAATTCCTCTTTCTTTACACAGACATAGAAACAGATCCCTAGAACTAGTTGCAGAGTTTTACCTGACCATCCTATGGACTTTAATCATGGATGATTCCATATTTAGAGGGATATTTCAGTCCAAAATTAAAGTTTTGTAACATTATTGCCTTTACTGTTATTATTAATTATTAATATGCATTCATGTCTTTACTCTCGCCCTTTTTTGAGCTTGAAAGCTTGGCTCCCCATTCATTAAAATTGTATGGAAAGGAGCAGCCAGCACAGTATTCAGAATATCTCCTTTTGTGAAGCACAGAAAAAGAAAGTCATAGAGGTTTGTAATGTTAATGATGATGAAAGAAAAATTATTTATATATATAATTTATAATTCAATAGGTTGTACTCTTGTGTCTCTCATTTAGCCAAATCTGGAAAACATATGGTAGTGAAAATTACATTAAGACTGATGGCCTTGTGTTCTTTGGGCGTATGCCCTAAGGTCCATCCCTCCTTTGTCTTCTCTTTCTTTTTTCTTTCTTCCTCCCTCTGTTTTCTCTATCCTGGGAGTGTGAAGTATCCTGTATACGTCGACTCCCTGCGAATAGGATAAATAATTCAGTCTCCTCCTTGTTCTTGGAGATGGCCCTCACCCCACCCCCCATCAATAGCACATTAATATTGTAGAGCCTCCCGCCACACAGCGCCCTCACAAACACACACTGACTGTGCAGAAACCAAAACGATGTGCGTTCACAAAACACAGCGAAGCCTACACATATCAACTCGCAAAGGCACTTCCGTTTCCTTTCCCCAGGAAAAAGCACACATGCTGCATATTAGAGTGCTATGGTTGTACAACATCTTCCTACAATGGTAAAAACACTACAATTAGCTGTAAAAACACATGCACACACACACACACACACACACACCCATATGGTCTATCCCTCATCCGTTCATTGCCAACATGTTGCAACAGAGCCCTAAAAGTTGGCGAGAGTCTCTCGGGGAGCTTCCCACAGGCCTTGACCACAGAAGTGGCATCGGGTTTCGTCTCTAGACACGCAGCCACATGGCTCTAATGGTTTGTATGTCAGGACGCAGGCACGGTACTGCCCTCGTTTGGGATGTTGTGGTCACTTTCCTTCCTGACCAGACTTTCACTTGAGAAGCGTCTAAGTGCAGCCGCTCGAGGTCTGACTTTCCTGATGCTCTCCTGTGTGTTCGTCGAAACACCACAAGAGTAGTGTATGTGTGTGCACGTTTAAAAGGCGGAATGGGAGCAGTCTGTGTTGACGGACAGATAGGAGAGATGTCAAATGTATATATTTGATCTCGTTTTGCTTTGGCTTGTGCTCTCCGTGCCTCTGTCTGTCCATTCCATCTGCTATAGCCTGGCCTGCTGCACTCATTCATTCTGGTCTTTACAATGCTCTCGCTTTCTTCTTAAATTGGGCAACATGTTGCTAATGAAGTCTTTTTTTCTCTTCTTCTTCTTCTTCTTCGTTTTAGCCTTTTATGTCTCCACGGTACCCTGGTGGACCCCGGCCATCTCTTCGCATGCCAAATCAGGTAGAGGGAACATCATACTGTCGTGTTGAAATTGCATACAAATAGTTCTTCCATTTTTACACACTCTTAAAGGGATAGTACACCCCAAAATTAAAATTTTGTCACCATTTGCTCACATTATGTTGTTTCAAACTTGTATGAGTTTCTTTCTTATATTGAACCATAAAAGAAGATATTTTGCATTCCCCATTGACTTCTATAGTATTACTTCCTATTTCATTCTGCTATGGATGTTTTGTTCTTCAAAATTCTTTAAAATATCTTCTGTTTTCAACATTAGAAAGTAACGTACACAGGTTTGGAACGAATTTTAATAAAGTTCAAAGAATTTCATTTCTGATTAATTTTTTGTTGTTGTTGTTGTTATGCATGGCTCTAAAATATTTTATTTGCTAGAAACTGAGATTTGAGTGACGTTCATACATGCCTATGATGCCTCAAAATGCTAATCTAAAATAATTTTATTTGCAAATCATGTGTTGTATGTGTGTAAACAGATTTTCTTTTGCATTCTATTTACATTTATTGTATTCATTATAAATGTAAATCATTTCTGACTGTTACATCAAAGCCAGCTTGTGATATTTCTGGTCTCTGGTGTTCTAATATAAAGTCGTTGTTATCACCAAAGTAATAAAGCAATACTTGATATTATGTGTAAAGATTTTCAAGGCATGTTGTGTAAAAGGTTATGGAATTAATATTTTCCTACCAAATGACTTCCACTGAAAATAAAGGACAAAAGGAATTTGTTCCATTGCTCCCGTTTGTTTCCATTTGTTCCTCATCTCCATTGTAAACATGATGCGCATTTTCAATAAAACACATCCCATGTATTTCTCTGACCTTCCTTCATTTATGTCCTCCTCAGCCTCCTGTAGGAGTTCCAGGATCACAACCGCTCCTGCCAAACAGTTTGGACCCAACCAGACCACAAGGTAACATCTCGGTCCAAAACTTCATAACAAATGATGAAGGACGCAGTATTGGCTGTGTAATAACTCTTATCTAATATTTTTATAGGACATCCTAATATGGGCGGTCCGATGAGAATGAATCCTCCCAGGGGGATGGGTGGCATGGGCCCTCAGGTAGACACATATTCTTGCCCGTTTTCTACTTGTTTATCCTCTGGTGGTCACCCCAAGTCACGTGTCACAGGACTGGAACCCTGTTACTCCTCTTTAAGTCACCTGTTCTGAGAGCAGAGCTCTCCCTGCTTCTCTATCTCTCTCTCTGTCCTTCTCGTTCTTGGCAAGCGAGGTGCAGCACAAATCGGCAGCTGGTGCAGCATCTGTTCGACAAATTGGGTAGATCGCAGAACAAAAGCTCGGGTTAGAAAGAAGCAGCCTCAGGCCTGAAAGCCTCTGTCACACTTTGCCCTCCACCCACAGGCAGCCAGACAGGTGGCCCGCCGTCTGCCTGAGCAGAACTTCGTTAGCATAGTGTCAACCGCATCCCAACCTGTTTGGTTGGATCCCCACCGCTGCGGACAACAGTGGATGAAGGGCAGGGATTCCTGCAGTGTGTAGTTGCTGCATTTTCAGCCCCACAGCAGAACAAAAAAAAACTTGAAGGAATAATTCACCCCAAAATGAAAATTCTGTCTTCATTTACTCACCCTCATGTCGTTCCAAACCTGTGTAAGTGTCTTTCTTATGTTGAACACAAAATAAGATATTTTGAAGAAATAAAAACAAAAACAAACAGTTGTTGGTCCCCATCGACTTCCTGAGTAGGGAAAGAAATAATTTGGAAGTCAATGGGAACCACCAACTGTTTGATAACCAGCATTTTTCAGAATATCTTCTTTTTTGTTCAACATAAGAAAGCAACTCATACAGGTTTGGAACGACATGAGGGTGAGTAAAAGAATTGTAATTTTTGGGTGTACTATCCTTTCAATAGCACAAAATAATGCCAAGACAACACATCTGTTCAGTTCAAGGTGTAATTATTTATTTGTTTATTTTAATACATATATTATTTATTTATTTATTTATACATTTATATACTTAATAATACATTTGTATATAATATGTTAAATATATATATATAATAGTTTTCATATATATATATATCTATATATATATATATTGTGTGTGTGTTTGTGTGTGGTGTGTTTTAATAATTTTAATAAATATACTTGTATATAATTATAACATATACCATTATAATTTTTTGAAAAGGTTTTGTTCATTTTAATTAAAAAAATATATATATATTTACATTATTTGTTGTAATACATATATTAGTAAATAATATAATTCTTGCATATGCAATTATAATTATATTTAATTAAGTAATTTATTTATTTATAAGCACAGTGATAAAGGTTTATACTGGATTCCAGGTTTGAATGGTCCCATTAAAAACAATTGTTGAAATGTTTGTGTTGTCTGTTGTAGAACTATGGTGGTATGAGGCCTCCTCCCAACTCTCTAGGTGGTCCAGGCATGCCCGGAATGAACATGTGAGTCCTTCAACATGAAAACACTCCCTTTCCCCATGTGTTTAATCCTGTTAAATCATGTTTGGTAACTTCCTTCTGTCTCTTTTCTGTATTTCTATCTTTCTGGCTCTCCCTTCACCTTACAGGGGTCCTGGAGGACGTGGCCCGTGGCCAAACCCAAATGCTAACTCGGTACGTTCATACACACACTGTTGTCTGCATGTAGTTTTGTGGCTGCAGACAAAATTGGTAGACCATACAAACTTATGATACAGTTGCACCATGATACAGAAATGGTTTCAGATTATATATGAAAGATTATCATCTTCATAGTATTATTAAGTGGTGTAGTTTCACTGTCATCCAAGTAAACGTATTATTCTTTTGTTTGGGTCGACAGATAGCATACTCCTCCTCGTCTCCAGGCAACTACGTGGTAAGTACCAAACTTTAGTTTGCTTTCTGCCGTATATATTAATTGTCTTAATGCATGAAAAACAGAAACAATTTCAAAAGCCATCTGCATAATATTTCATCAACTTGCCCTAAAACCACTTTCATTTTTGATGATGGGTCATGCAGTGTATTGGTTAATGTTAACAAATAGCTATTTCAGCATTATTTTAAGCTACTCTTAAAGGAAATGAAGCCTTTCCAAAATATTGACTGTAGTTTAACACTGTAATGTTATTTCATTCATGGATCAGAGTTTATGGTAACATGCTCTCAAGGGTGGACTTGACTTTCAGCATCAGTGTCCCAATCAAAAACCTCCTCAAAAGTGTGTGCCAGGCATGTTTTTTTTTAGCTTTTTGCCTCGTCGTCTTTAGCTCAGAGTAAAACTGCAAAATTTAGTCGTTCCTTTTAGAAACTAAAAGCATAACTAAGCAGATATTAAAGTTTCTAAATGTATTGATTTTACTTGAGCAATTACTATCCTGCTTAGTTTTGCCGCTAGCATTGCCTCTCTTAAAAGTAAAATATCTGCACATTAGTCAAAGCAGCTTAATGGCTCCCCTGAGCCTGGTGTGTCTTTGTTTAAAAACTGCTCCTCTGGTAGTTCTCTGATAGTACGGCAGGTACTCTTACACACCGAGAAGCTAAGCACGGGTTTGTGTGCGTGTTTCCTCCCTCAGGGTCCTCCAGGAGGAGGCGGTCCACCAGGAACTCCCATAATGCCAAGCCCAGGAGGTACGGTAGATCTGTTCTGTCACTTCCCCTTTTGCATAGCATTCACACACTCGCTCTCACCTCGCCTCTATAATCGGCACAGCCGGAAACAGTTCGTGTCTCTCCAGGAAAGAAAGATGCTCAGCACTTCACAAACACCCTATTTAACACCCTCCTCCCTCCTTCCCTACCCAGCAGCCAATATCACTGCAAGGTTACCTGCATTTCCTCTGGCAGGAAAACAAAACATGTGATCAGCTCCACCCCTCCCACTTTGTTAATGTAATTCCAGTCGGCATGCATGTGTTTGTGATTATAGGTGTGAGAGGTGTCTCCCTCTCTCTCGCTCTCACGCTCACACAAGCCATAAATCATTAAAGAAACACATTCATTATGGTTGCCCGTGTTCTGTATTGATCCAGTGTGCTGCTAAAGCATTGGTCATCCATATATGCCTGGTCTCTTATTTTTGGTGAAGTTGTACTGGTCTTAGAAGCAAACTTTCTGCTCTCTTGTCATCTAGACTCTACAAACTCCAGTGAAAATATCTACACGATGATGAACCCTATTGGACCAGGAGGAAACAGACCCAATGTATGTATTACCCCCATCTAGATATACATTTACTAGAGCAGTTATACTACCATTCAAAAGTTTAGGGACGGTAAGAATTTTTTTTTTTTTTTTTTTTACTGTTGCTAATTTGGTGCTCAAGAAACATTTCTTGTTAATCTCAATGGTTGGTTGTTAGTTGTGGTGGTTCATTTTTTTTTTCTGTGGAAACATCATTCATTGATTAATACAAAATAACAGCATTTTGTGTCAAATGTAAACCTTATGTAACATTACATTTGCTTTTACCTTCCATACCTGATTCTTATTCTCATTTAGCAGCTAAATATTTGTGCATCATGATTCCTAAACCGTAGAATTGATCGTTGTTTGATTGCCTTCATACTGTAGCTATGCTAGTTTCTTGTGTGCTAGTGCTCACATCACTCAATGGTTACTTTCTTCTTACATAATACTACAGTTTGAACTCAAATCAATATTTAATGTCCATTTATTTATTTATTTGCTTGAGTAGTAATGTAATAAGCTTTATAATGTACAGTCATTCAGTCATTATCGCAAAATAAACCCCTTCAGTGTGATTAAAGACCTGTCTGGATTTATTTGTAATAATAATCGCCTTCCTGTACATTGCACTTTATTTATAATAATCCTAAATGTCATATTATGATCATTGTTTTCATAAAAATGCAGACATGCTTTTAGTGAAATCAAAGGGAACATGCTCATCCTATTCAAATGAATGTTTATATCTTAGAAGAAACCTTATGTTACTCAAGGCACTGGATGTGGGATGGTTGGTTGAATTGGGCTTGTTTCTCTGTGTTTCTCAGTTCCCCATGGGTCCCGGTCCAGATGGGCCAATGGGCGGCATGGGTGGCATGGAACCCCATCATATGAACGGATCGTTAGGTAAGCTTGAAGACTGCACTGTTATTCAAAATAATACAGATATCTCAAAAGGTGTTTATTTAATAATATTAATCTATACTTTATTTATTTATTTATTTCAGGCTCTGGTGACATGGATGGGCTGCCAAAGGTAAAGAAGGTTTTTAGGGCTATGTTGCATTAGTGCAGTCATATCTGACTATAATGTCATATAGTCTATAACACGCTCTCACATGTCCATTATTTGAACATTTTGGTAGGAGTAAAATTTACAAAATGCATTTACACGTGTCCAGTTTCATCTGTAATGCAGCCCAGACCAACTCCTGAAGTGGTTTGAGTGAATGGATTTATATCGGTCTCCAATGCATTTGGAGGGTTTTTACACCTGGTCTGTTCACGATCGAAGAGCTATCTGATCAGACAAAATGCATGAGGTGACCAGGTGTAAACAGCCCCTTAGATTGCGAATTGTGTTTTTTTTCCTATGCTGTTTTCACATCTCAACCTGAACTGTTCTTTTGCTTCAGAACTCCCCCAACAACATGGCAGGGATGAACAACCAACCGGGCACACCGCGGGATGATGGAGAAATGGGAGGGAACTTCCTTAACCCATTCCAAAGTGAAAGTGTGAGTAGATTCTGACCCAAACCCAGAGACCTGCCACTTTCCTCTCCTGCCAGTCATATACAGTACGGTCCAAAAGTTTGGAGTCAGTCAAGATTTAAAAAAATAATAAAAAAAGTTAAATTAGTACTATTATTCAGGAAATATATTTCTCAAAAGTAACAGTAAAAACATAGTTAGAATTTTTTTTTCTCCGCAGCATCACAACAGTCTAACATTTAGAATGTCCACCAAATCTGCATATTAGAATGGTTTCTAAAGGATCTCATGACACTACTCATGAAGACTGGAGTAATTGCTGTTTGAAAGTCAGATATGCCATTACAGGAATTAATTACATTTTAAAATACATCAAATATAGAAGTTATTTTAAATTGCTACAATACTTCAAAATATTCATATTTGTATTGTTTTATTGTAAGATCAAATAAACACAGCCTTGGTGAGCAGGAAAAAGAACAAGAAACATAGAATCAAAGAATCAAAGACATTTTAAAATCTTACCGACCCCAAACTTTTGACCATTAGTGTAGCTCCGCCCAGCAGGCACTCAGAAGGCCACACCCACTGACCATGTTACTTACAGAACAGAAATTCAAATAAAAAAAAATAAAAATAATAATAATAATTAAAATGATTTGATTTGTAAGTGTTATTGATTCAGTCCAGGAGTGAGTGCTGGTAATGGCTTTTGTTATAAAAGACCAGCAGTTTCCTGGACAGACACTTTCCAAGTTTTCTGTCCTTTGGTTACTGCTTTGTCGACAAAATCATGCATTTTCTTGCTGTATTTTGGGACGGTGATGACATATTGTATTTGCTCTGTGTAGAGTTCTCATGATCTCACCGCCGCTATATATCCCCCCTCTCCTTTGTCTCTTTCCAGTATTCACCCAACATGACGATGAGTGTGTGATTTCTTCTCGTTTTGTTTTATTTGGGCTTTTATTTTTGGTTTTGTTTTCAAACCCCCTACGACCGTCCCCATTCCTTTTAACCCCCATTCCTTTTTAAAACCCCGTCCCCTCTTCACGTCGATCAACCCCTGGCACCCTCTGCCCACGGAACTCTGGCTTTTTCTGCACAGCCTTCTGGGATGCCCCATGAGAACAGGACTCACATGAAAGTGGCCCATCCCAGCTTGTGCAAAATGGCCACCGGCAACAGGAAACAGTCCCAGAGCCACAGGAAGAGCTTGTTGACTGACTCTCCCTGCCTCCCGGACTTCCTCTCTGGTTCTGGACACTAACGGGGTTGAACACACACAGGAAGGCAGGTGTGTGTTTGAGAAGACACACACTTCACCAGGCTACTTTATGAACACACTCCACTTTTTTGATTCATTTTTTTTTTTTTTTATCTCGAATGGATGCAGTCGTTTTTACAGTAGAAAATATCTGCACCTTTTTCCTCCATTTCATTGTGTGAATGCAAGAGGAAACTCTTCACGATGGATTCGGCAGTGAACGTTTTCATCATTCTGTGTATGTATTGTATTATTCTCAATTGTTGATTTTATTTTTATTAATATTGTAATGATGGTTACTGCTTAGGTTTGAATCTTTTTTTGAAAGGGGCACATTGTATTTAAACCACAAATTTCGACAGAAAAAAAGCACACCTCCATAATGCACAATAACGGTGTCGTGACTTTTGCAGGAAGTCTACACTACGTTTTGTGTTTGCTGTGAAATCTTACCTCCCGCAGATTAAAAGGGTAGCCGTACCTTTTCTTCTAGTACACATCTATATACAGGAAATGTAGTATACTTGTCCCTGTTGAGTGAACATCTGAGGCCATGAGGCTCGAGGCCCAAACCAGCAGCGACTTTAACCTCCTCAGACCAGCCTGTGCATCCAACAACACTTTTTGGAGTCTCAATCCATCTGTAGAGAGGATGTGATGTCATACCAGAGCCGGAAACATCCGGTTATACAACTAAACTTGACTCAAACACATGACCGATGTCTGCTCACCCTGATTCACAACTTATTTATTTGTTGTTTTCGTTCATGAATTGGTTTATCGTGCACACGTCTCGCATGCGACCCGTCAGGACTTATGTACACATGTAAATATGCCAGTCTAAGATACCTCCTGAAGATTCGTATCATTCTGTCCCTCACCAGAGACCCTCATGCTTTCCTTCTGCATGAATCTGAACAGGGTGTCTCTAGTCACGTGACATTACAGATGAGGATCCTGTTGGCTCGGTGCTCATCATGCTGGAGATTTTTTGGGGTGCAGGAATAGAGCCCTCCTCCTCAAACAAATTTTGTTAAGTATGTGTTCTGTATAATGTCTCATCATCTTCAAAACCGTGAGATGTCAGCCACATCCAAGGCTTATTTTTCTGAGCTTATGAGATGAGGGGATAGTAATAGGACTTCCAGGGACTACTGAATGAGGGATACATGAACTAAATGTGCTCACCGCCTGTCTGTTTCATAATATTAACATGCATTTCATTCGATTTCTCTCTTTTAAAGGGATAGTCCATCCAAAAAAATGCATTTACTTGCATTTTTCTCATTCCAAAACTGTGGCTTTCCTAACTAAAGAGTTTTGATTTGCCATTGACTTGCATTGTCATTTTTGTCTATATAATGAAAGCCAATGGGACATTTTTGGTTACCAACATTTTTCAAAATATTTTTTTTAAGAAGGTGCTTTAATATATCTTGTTAGAGAATAATTCTGAAGAATGTTAGTAAATAAATTGGTTTGGGTGTCATTGATTTCAATTATAATTTTTGGCCATACTGTCTAAGTGAATGAAAACTGTTTAGGTACAAGTTCTTCAAAATATTCTTATTTTTTTGATGTTTTAATCTATCTTGTTACAGAAGGTAGTTTGAAGAATGTTGGTAACAAAACTGTTTCAGTTCCTATAATTTTTGTTCATTCACTCAATGGAAAGTGAAACTTTTTTTTTTTTTGGAAGAACAATGTTGAGAACTACACTTTTTCATTCTACATTGACTTCAATTTTATAAAATTCACACAATGGAAGTGAATAGGAACTCAAATTTTCAAAACATCTTTTTGAAGTTAATTTCAATCTGTCTTTTTAAAGATTTTTTGAAGAATGTTGATAACTAAAAAGTTTTGGCCTCCATTAACTCATTTTTGACCATGCAATGGAAGTCAATGGGACTATTTGGTTATCCTAAAGTATCTTCTTTTATTTTCCGCTGAAAGTCACACAGGTTTGGAATGACGTGAGTGATTTTTGGGTGGCCCTATCCCTTGAAACAAAATGTGTTTTTGGAAGTAGGTCTCTCAGTGAAATAGTTATTAGGGATCAGAAGGAACCAGTAAATATCAGATGCTAAAATCCTCCTGCTGATTACATCCACACACATTAATCACACAGCACCTGTTTTTAAGTTCTCCACAGCTTGATGACACGATGTACACAGAGAAACACACATTTATACAGTGTCTATCTTATATTATTACTTTGTTTGTTTGTAAATACTGTAAAATGCATTTTGATATCATTGACATCTTTTGATATTTCCGTCACTACCAATGAACACTGAGATCTTGGGGGTAAAAAAAAAAAAAATGTAAAGGAAAAACCCATGTTTGTAGTTAAAGAGTCGCCATTCTCTGTCTTTGACTCTGTACAGATGTACTAAATCATGCAAATGTAAAGTTTTGTCAGCCTCTACTTAGTAAACAACATCTGAGCGCTCATGTTTTAGGAGAAGAGGAAGGTAAGGGGTGTCTGAAGCGGTACCGTTCGCTCCTTGTAGACTAGACACTCACAGGAGGGAGGTATGTGGAGGGTGAAAGCCTCACGATCTGTTCTCTCTCGGGCTTGTCCTCACTTTGCACTTTCCATTCAGCAGCCCACCTTTTAACACATTGTGTGGACATACATGAACACAGGACTTGTCTCTTTATGTGCAAAAGGGACCACAAACATCGCTAACTTTACTATGAAGGATTTTTATCTGTTTAAATTAAAAAAAACAGAAAAAAAAAAAAAACTTGTTCGGAGTAGGGATTAAAAAAAAAAGGTTATCAAATGAAGGGAAGTGTCCTTTGAGATAGTGTTTTATAGGCTGCGCTCTCTTCCTCCCAGCCAGTCCTCTGTATGTAAACCACTCACGTCGTTGGCCATCTCTGTAATTCTATTGTGACGCTGTACGATACTGCAACATTAGCGAGGAGACGAGTTGCTGAGGGGCTTCAGATGTGGAAAAGAAAAAAAAAAAATCCTCCTCCACCGTTGTTCTTTCTGATAATTGAGAAGCAGTATTGTGTATAAAGCAGTCTGTCTCCGGGGTTTGCTTTGTATTTTTATGTTTAGGGTAGTTCGGATCCTTGTCTTAGGGACTCTTTCTGTCTTGTGTAGTACCTAAATTAAGATGTTCTTTGTATGTTTCTTTATATTGTAAAGTTTCTTTTAGATTTAAAAGTTGCTTATTAAAAAAGGATGGAAAAAGTGTTTCAATAATGTATTTTTTTCTCTCTGGTTTCTTTTTTTCATGGAGTTGTTGCTTATTTTTTTGCTTGTCCCTTCGTTGTAGATACAAATTTAAGACTAATAAAATAACATAACCCCTTTTACCAAGACTT
This sequence comes from Carassius auratus, assembly GCF_003368295.1. NCBI lineage: Eukaryota > Metazoa > Chordata > Actinopteri > Cypriniformes > Cyprinidae > Carassius > Carassius auratus. The sequence goes on along the minus strand of NC_039269.1, from coordinate 4,474,898 downwards.
TCTGCTCTCCCAGCTCTTAATTTATTATTAAAACAGTTTATTTTGAAATGTGTGTGTTTTTTTTATGTGTCCTGTTCACTTCACCTGCTTTTGTAAACTACCATTTATTAGTTTATTAAAGTCTCTTATGCTCACGTTTCACTGCATTTAGTTGATCATTAAAACATTTATATTGAGAAGTATTATTAAAATGGCTAACAGCTATATAATCTAATGTATTTTAAAAAGTCATTTATCCTAATGATGGCAAAGTTGTCAGCAACATTTCTGCAGTATTCAGTGTCACATGATCCTTCAGAAATCATTTCAATAGGCTTATTTATTTATTTATTGCTCAAGTTCATATTGTTATCAATGTTGAAAACTGGTGCTGCTTAATATTTTTGTGGAAATATAGATTTTTGTCATGATCATTTGAAGAATAGTAATTTCAAAAGAATGTTTGTTTGATAAAATAAATACTTTAAATGTCTTTGCCGTCAGTTTTTATCAATTTAATGCATCTTTTTTGGAAAAAAAATAAAATAAAAATACCCCTTTCGAACAGTTCTGTACATCTGCAGTTAATGGGACTTTTTTTTTTTGTTCTCAGTCAACTTACAGGTATGTACATGCTCAACTTACACGGATTATAACCATTTTAAACTAAAATGTTTTTTTGTTTTTTTTCGGTTCCAGTTAGCATTTTATTACTGAAAATATCTGTGAATTAATTCATTCAGACTTTAACATTGTTACAAATGTAAACATTGTTAAAAACTTAATTCACATAAATTGCCCTTTCGCTCCTATCATGGTTTCTTCAAAAATAATTACACCGCAAAGCCATTTTTCAACATAATAAAAATAAATTATTCTTGAGCAGCAAATCAGCTTTGTATCACATGAATACATTTTCAAATAAATTTCAAAAAGCTATTATAAATTACGCACACAAAAAAAAAATCTATATTACATTTTGATCAAATAAATGCAGTAAAGGAGTAAAAGAAGCTTGTTTTTAGAAATCATGATTCAATAATAAATCATATTCAAAGTTTTGACCAGGATCCTTGTGCGTTTATGGCAAACAGTGTGATGGTGTGCATGTTCTGAGGATATTTAACCGGCTGTGCTGGTGAGGTCTCCTCTGTCAGAGGTTTCTAGTTTCATCCTCTCTCTTGTACCCTGAGAACTCAGTGTACGGCACCAACATCAATCTCTCTGGCAGGAAGTGCCCCTCTCGTGTTGCTGGAGAGCAGGGTACGGCTGTTATAAATCGCCACTGCTGTTCTCCTAGGAAAGAGTGTGAATATTAATTAATGCGGTGAAACAGTGACCCTTGGGCTGCAATTAATTTCAATTGAGGGGTTCCAGCAAGAACTCATACAAACAGCATTAATGCTATCAATTCTCCAAGGTTGTGATGTCCCTGAGGTATAGAAATATTCCAACTGCCAGATTATACATGACTCTCGTGATGAAAAAGAAAGTGCTGATTGAAATGTTCCCTTCATGAAGATTTGCCAGTGTCAGGTGTATACTGTAAAACACACTGCAGTGGCTCACAATTAATTATTAAAAGCGCTTGAATTCATCCCTCAGATGTCCATGAGCATCATGTTTAAAGTGGACTACACAAGGGCACAATATTTGTTCACAGCCATTTTACAGGAATGTTCATTATCTCCTTAATGACCTTTTGTAATTTAGGGGAGAATAAAAGCTTCAGCCTTCAGGAAGCAGACATGCGGTTTGAAAGAGGCTGTGACACTTCGCACTGTTAACTAAAAAGACATTATTTCAAACAGTTTGTTTGTTTAGATTTCTTATTCATATGGCTCACCCACATTAATTAATAGGCCTACAGGATATTGATATTATGGACCATGTCTTTAATCTTTTTATTGCATATTTTTGGTGGCATTGGCTCATTCACAGGCAACAGTGACATTAGTGACTGAAATTTTCAAGGTTTTTATATTTTATTCTTTCTCAAATGTAATTATATCTGGTTATGGCTGAAGTCTAATTTATTACCATGAGGGCTTTACCAATTTTAAAGGACACAATTTTAAATATTCCCATCTGATATTCAGAATAGTGGTCAACAAATACAGGGTTTTTCTTTGGTCAATATTAAATTAGCCTACTACATCCAATCTTAAACCTGCACTTATGGTTTACTGTCACAGAAGGTTAGGATTTTGTATATCTGTACATTAATTGGTAAGTAAGTATTTGTGAAGCATTTCCGAGTTGCATTGTAAAACACACAATATAATTTAAATAAATAGATAAATAAATAAAAAAAACAAAGAAATTAAGCATCTCATTAAAAACGTAGCCTCCATAGTGAAAACATAGCAAACTGTTTTTTTTTTTTTTTTTTAATGAAGTACAAATTAATGTCAGTTTCGAGTGGTTTATTTTAAGTAACTTAACTTTTTCCCTGATATCTCAATTTTTACCGAAGCAGAAAACCATCTAACTTCTAATCAAAGAGTTTTGACATTTACACGAAAGATGATGTCACCCAGAAGACGTGGTTTATCCTCCGTACCGCGGGGAGGCGCAGTGTGCAAGAGCGTACTTCTGTTCGGGGTCAAAGGTTAGTTCACCATCCTCGTGTTGTCAGTGCTGTGAGGCTGTGAATAAACCAAGTAAGATTATACTTTCTCATATAATAACATTAATTTTAGTGAATTAATTCTCGACAGATTTACCACATATTACTCTTGTTGTGGGTATACGCAAATGTTAACTTCATTTAATGGTGTTGTTGGTAACATGCGGTGTAACAGACATCAGTAACATAGTTACAGTAAATACAGATTTTCAGTTAAACGGTACAATTATACAAATCTTTGTTTTCGGTGTAAGAGGTTTGCTATAGTTTTGACAAGTGTGTATGCATTTTATCCTTTATTTTTGCTGTAGATTTTAGTTAAACAACTATAAAGCTTTTCTGTGCTGTTATTTCACTGTTTATTAATTACATAATTTTGGACAAACAGTATTTCGATGTATTTTTTTTCATGACGTTTCCATGTACGTTACCAAAATAACTTCACATCAGACATGGATAATCCCATTCAAACACACAATAGTGCAGACAAACATATGAACTAGTGTGAATGGTACAGAGCAATTTTTTTTTTTTGCTAAATAATATAAAATTACACAGACAAACCCTAAACTTTCACAACAGTATGTTAAATGTCTTAATAATTATCCAATGCAGAAATAAGTAATTACAAAAAAACGTTTTTTATTCTCAAAACCTTGTATGTGGGTTTATACAGCCATCTGTTGTATCTACAACATAGGTCATATGTGACCCTGGAAAACAAAACCAGTCGTAAGAGTACATTTTTGGAATCTGAATTATAAAATAAGCTTTCCATTGATGTATGGTTTGTTAGGATAGGACAGTATTTGTCTGAGATACACCTATTTGAAAATCAAATCTGGAATATAAAAAATTAAATATTGAGAAAATCACCTTTAAAGCTGTCCCAAATGAAGTTCTTAGCAGTGTGTATTACTAATCAAAAATCCCTTTTTTATGTATTTACAGTAGGAAATTTACAAAGTATCTTCATGGAACATGATCTTTACTTAATTTCCTAATATTTTTGGCATAAAAGATTAATCAATAATTTTGACCCATACAGTGTATTGTAGAGCCCGACCGATATGGATTTTTGGGGGCCGATGCCGATGCCGATATTAACTTGAAAAGAGCCGATTTATAAGCCGATATTTTGATTTTGAAAATAAACTGGATATTAGACCCATTTGCTATAAGCTGCACTTACATAACATTCAATGGCAAAATATCTGCCTGTTCTATGTATGTGGGCTGTATAAACCATTTTCCAGAAGGGATTTATGTAAAAAAAAGCCTTAGATTACGGTCTCAATCACTAAACAATTGCACATCAAAAGTATATATTTTTTAACGATCAAAAAAACAGTCTGATTTTAAACATTTAACACTTTTACTTTCTTCCAGTTGAAGCTGATTTTAACAGTCTGTGTGTGTACTGTAAATAAATTATAATACTAAAGTTAAAGTTAAAGTATTTGCAGAAGTAGTCCCACACTTTTGCTGCTACATCATTCACCCTTTTCAGCCATCTGTAGGGCAGAAAGAGAGACATAGAAAGAATAAGCATGTGTATTAATAATATCACCATGTATCATTACTCATGTCATCATTAGAATTATAATAATAATAAACAGGGATCTCCTACATAGGCAAAAATGAGAAATATATATATATTTTTTTATTTGTCAAGCAATAGGTATTAACCTCCTTATATTTAACAATATTATTTCAACATTTTCCTGTTATGTCTGTAAAGCTGCTTTGAAACAATATGTAAGAAAAAAAAAGAAAAGAAAAAAGCGCTTGTTCAGCTCAGATTTATTTACATGTGCCCTCTGATTTAATCATTTCTGACGCACCTACTGTAGTTACTGTAACTACACTATATTTGCTCTCACAGACACATTCACAACGGACCCGTATATCTTCTCCTCTTCTCTTTGTGCAGTCTGAATCAAAATGGTTAACGTTAGTGCCATGAACACACCGCTGTCAATTTTGAGAAGAACCACCTTCAAACAAGTTAATAGCAAGCATTTAAGGGGCCTGCTAAAAAGGAAGCTATATTAGCGTTAGAGTAACGTAACCAGCCTGAATTCACCAAATTGTTCCCTGGGCCTGAGGGTAGCCTCTTCTTCCTTGCTTCTCTCTTAATTCTCATCAGCAGGACTAGCGCTATCGCTCGCTTCTTACAACGGGACAGATACATGTTTGCTGCTGACCGAAAAGAGGAACAACAGACTATGAAAGAGCTCCCGCTAAAAGTTTTTAAAACTCCGCCTATGCCATAGCGCAGAGCAGGGCAAATCGTGTTGTATCTGAAAGGCAACGCTAAACCCAGCGGCCAAGCGCTGTGCATACCGCGTCCTGTGTGAAAGGACCATTACGCGGTCATTATGTGGGAAACACACCGCAATAGAATAAGCACTAAACGCTAACTTTATAGTTCGACCTCTTATTAACGTTCGCGCTCTTCCACTGATAAACATGGTATTAGCTTTGTGGCTAATCTAATATAGCAATGCATTAACGGCTGTAAGTGATGTTACAGAATATTTAGAAGTGATAATGATAGGACCGTTAACTAGAACTACCACACCGTTTTTATATACAGTGTATGAACTAAATCTACAATCATTTCACATGACGAAGGACAGACTCACCTGGGTGGCTTGGCTGATCGCTTTCTTCTTTGTGGATTTCTGGCGCTGTTGCAACTCTGGAGCTGCAGACCGCCCTCTGGTGGGCAAACTATGCAACACTCATAACATGAGTGAAGAATATGAGACTGTTTCTCATGTTTCATCGGCCGTTATAAACGCCGATGCCGATTTAAATGCAATTAGCTCATATCGGCCGATAATATCGGCCGGCCGATATATCGGTCGGGCTCTAGTGTATTGTTGGCTATTGCTACAAATATACCCTTGTGACACAAGAATGGTTTTGTGGTTCAGGGTCATATAGGATTTGCCCCCAATTATTTGATATAAAATTTGTTTTCTCTAATATTTGCATTATTTTTTAATAGAAATGGCCAGTGCTAAATTGAATCATGAAATAAACAAATAGAAAATATGAAATTAAAAATATTATTAAACTAACACATAATAAATTAAATTCACTCAAATTTGGTCTTTGTGCAGCTTAGACTGTCAGAATCACACATGTAACCCAAATTAAAAAAATACCCTGAAAATAATTTGATCGATAATCACTGTATATTTTTCTGCAGTCATGTCGTACACATGCATCAGCTGCCGTGTGCAGTTCTCTGATGGGGAGGTCCAGCGGGCACATTATAGAACAGACTGGCACCGCTATAATCTGAAGAGAAAGGTTGCAGACATGCCTCCGGTCACTGCAGAAAACTTCGAGGAGCGAGTGCTGGCACAGCGGGCAGCGGCCGAGCAGCAGAGTCAGAGCGGCGGACACGGCTCGGCCTACTGCGCCACCTGCAACAAAAAGTTCTCCACTGACAATGCTTACAACAATCACATCCAATCCAGTAAGCACCTGGCCGCTGAGAGGAAAGCCTTGGCTGCCGCCCAGGAGACTGTCCAGAGAATGAACGAGAAGAATTTGGAGAAAGGGGCGGGGCTAGATAAAGACGCACAGAACGAAGCGCTCCAGAAAGCACTCAGGGAGCAGCAGAGACACACCCCCTCTAAAGCCACACCCTCAGAGAAACGGGTCAGAGCGCGGCCGGACAAACCGCCTCGACTGCAGTGGTTCGAGCAGCAGGCCAAGAAGATCACAGCAGAGGAGGGTGAAGAAGAAGAAGAAGAGGAGGAGGGTAAGAATGATCTACAATAAAATACAGTTTTCATTTCATTTCTTGAATTTAAAGTGACGGTTTTGGCATGATTGTGTTTACATTCAATATTGCCAATGCAACATTACAGTAAAAGTAAGAAATAACAGTAAAAAAAATAGTATTAAAGTAAGGTGCTAGGTAATTAGTAAAATTAAGAATAAAAATAAAAGTACAATATAAATCATAACCAAAGATCTTTTTCTTAAAATAAATACAATAAAATACAAAGAATAAAATAGAATAAATCACTGTTGCCTTGCAGCTGCCGCTTGTGGCTTGCTCCATTTAAAAGACAGTTAATATGTATTTAGTAAAATATATTGATTTAAATAAAAACAAAATTTGAACTGAATTGAGCTGGATAATTACAATTGTCTTTTGTAGTCTTAAATGAACGTATCATCTTTGACAGGTATTGAATCAGCATTGACCTGAATTGAACTATTATCTTCTGTCGAGCTGCTTTACAGCTGAAAGTCAATTAGTTTCATAATTGATGAATTTTACAACATGTACACTGTAGTTGTCATGTTTAATAACAGGAAGTTGCTGTGAAACAGTCTGTGTTGTAAACAAATTCCATGTAAATAATTCTGAATTGAATGATTTGCTCAGAAACCGCTAATTAAGAATCTTGTTTTTTCTTTGAAGAGTGGGAGGATGTTGATGAGGATATGGATGATGATGATGATGAAGATGAGGAGGAGGAGGAGGAGATGGAGGAGGACTCCACATCTGGGGCAGCTGCGGCCCCCGGGGTCATCCCAGTGACAGACTGTCTGTTTTGTGGACATCATTCACGCTCACTCGCCCGAAACATGACGCACATGACCAAAACACACAGCTTCTTCCTCCCTGATATTGAGTATCTGGTGGACCTGAGAGGATTTATATCATACCTAGGTAAGCCAGAGAGAGAACTGAAGTTGTCTTTCAAAGTATTAGTTATGAATTAGCTTCAATCAGTGTTTCTCTGTCTATGTCTCTGTAGGAGAGAAGGTTGGGGTTGGTAAGGTGTGCTTATGGTGTAATGAAAAAGGGAAGTCATTCTACACTACAGAAGCAGTTCAGGCACACATGACCGACAAGAGTCACTGCAAACTGTTCACAGACGGAGACGCCGCTCTGGAGTTCGCAGACTTCTATGACTTCAGGTACACAGACATTTGCTGAACATAGTGTTTTTTTTTTGTTTTTTTTTAGATCACATGATTTGTAATTAAATAATGACTGCGAGCAATGCTCACAAAGATCTAATAACATTAGGTTATCATTTGAACAAACTTAAAAAAGGTAAAAATAAATCAACATTTACCTACATTATTAAATTAAAAGGTTCTGGGCTTATAATTCTTATTTTAAATCTGCACAATAATAACCATTGTCCTTCTAAACATACAGGAGCAGTTATCCTGATGCTAAAGATGGAGATGATGTGGAGATGAAGGATGGTGAACTGCCTGATGAAAAGACTGTAGCGTTTGATGATGAGACGCTGGAGCTCACTTTGCCCTCAGGTACTGATGAACAGCTGTATTTACAACACATTTCTGTACAAGCATTATGTTATGTTATGATGACATTTAATTATGACATTGGCTTGATGTTTAGATTAAATATTAAGCATGCCAGGAAATATTTCCTTTTGAAGAATAATTACACTTAACTGATTCCAGCTAGGCTTTTACTCTTGAAAGTCAATTTCTTCTGATTTGAGCATTTAATTCAAAATTAAAATGAATGTAAAACTAAACTTTGTTTTTGCTTTTTATTACAGGTGCAAAGATTGGCCATCGCTCCCTGATGAGGTACTATAAGCAGAGGTTTGGTGTTCAGAGGGCATTGGTTCCAGCTTATAACCAGAAGGCTGTTGGTCGAGTCCTTAAACAGTACAAAGCACTTGGATGGGCAGGAGACTTTGGTAAGTTAGATTTGTCAACCGTTATCTTTGTCTATTGACAGTTAACTGTATTTCAGCACCATTGACTGTTTAACCCATGTCTTCTCTTGCAGGTAAAGGCTTTGTGAGCCAGCAGCAGAAGGACATGCAGTATGTGCGAAGGATGAAGTCCAAGTGGATGCTAAAGATGGGCATGAGCAATAACACCACCAAACAGACCCATTTCAGAGCACAAGTCATGTTCTAAACTAACTTGTAGCATCAGTAGATATTCAACTTTTGAGTTATTAACAGTCATCTGAAAATAATGATAGTCTTTATGTTGATTCAGCTGAGATTAGAACTGCTGTTAATGTCATGAAAAAAAGGTGGAAATTCATACATGAATGTAAAAGGAAACATTTTGCTTTAGATATCCAAATGATGTGCTTTTGCAGCGTCAAAATGAGATTGCTACATAAGGGTTTGAAAATTGTTCATAATGACCTTGTAAGACAAAACATATTATAATAACCTACTTCAGATTTGTAATACTTTATAAATTATCAATAAAATAAGCAATGCCTGACTCTGTTTTTCTTTCTTTCAGAAAGTAAAGATTAAAACATGTAACCCTCTCTGTGAAATCCAGAATAAAGTCTCAAAATCTTAGATAACAAACATCAAAGTTTGATTTCAACCATTTATGTTCTTTACCTTATGAAGGATGATTGTATATAGAAAACTAAACGACTTTAGCTGAGTTTTCACTGCCAGGACCACATATTGTCTGTTAAAAACGATGCTATTGTTTTTATAATATGTGTGGTAGAAATACTAAAAAACATACAATAATAATACAGGAACCAAACGCTTACCCTCTGGATAAATGAGCGCCATTATACTCCTCGCCAGTAGGCGGCGCTGTCAGTTTGTAATCCTGTTGCAAAAACTCAAAGATCATGAGGAAGTTAATCGTAACATTTAAACACAGTCCTGTGTTGTAAAAAAAATGGTAGAAGATTAAGTGCCTTTGTTATATAATGTGAAACCAGCTGAAACTCTCTACACCTCTGATAAAGTAGGTATCGTACCTGATATGTTTTGAAGCAGGATTTTGAATAAATGTATCGAATGTTAATGAACTTCGGGTCAAAACACCAACATGTTTATGTCAGGTGTATTAAAGCTGTTAACCCTTTAATGTAACAAATACAGACGAACGGGAAAAGTTTTTATTTAAATTACATTGTGTAGTTTCTTGGGTCAATAGTATTTGTCATTATAAGCCTAGTTTACCAAACTGTTCACTGACAGCCAGTGTTACGTTAAATAAACATAACAATTTATATAATACAATAATAATATGTCACAATATAATATATAATATCATGTTTATATTCTGATATACATTATTTAATAGGTTTATATTCTGATACACCATTATGGAATACACTGCAACATGTAACGTTAAACGGATTACCATAACCAGATTCAAGATAATATATTTTGTTCTAGAAATATAATTACTGTGTACTGTGGTGACTGTAATAGATTTGCTGGCGCACTGTATCAGCCATTTATTCCTAAGCGATAAGACTGAAGTTAATGTACATATAATTATATGAGTGGTAAACTTAAGTACTGTTTTGCAATTGGAAATGAAAGTAATCAGTGTCATCTTCTCTCCACTATAGAAATGGGGATCTTTCAGAGGTTTGCAAGGCTTCCTCTGAAGTCCAGATATATTTGGTGTCTGAGCTCGCAGTACAGCACTGATCTCACTGCAGTCGACAGAGCTCTAATAGTGCGCTCCAGCCAGCTGATTCAGCATCGCTGTGTGCACAGCAGAGGGTTGGGAGCCAGTCCAGGCAACCCAGGTGCTGCCCCACCACGTTTACCCTTCTCCAGGGTCACACACGAAGACCTTGCCTTCTTTAGAACACTGCTGCCTGGAAGAACCATCACTGATCCAGACCTGCTGAAGTCCAGCAATGTAGACTGGCTTAAGACAGTGGAAGGTGGACTCAATTTGCATTTTCTAAAATAGTAGTTTTCAAGTTTTATGTATGCTTTATCTATATAGCCCCTTTCACACTGCCATTCCGGCAAATACAGGGGTAAAGTTTTCCTGCAATTGGTCCCTGGTCGCTAAATTTTGCACTTTCACACTGCCAGTGATGACCCGGTATATGTGCGTGCTTTCTCACACAACCCTTGAAGATCCCGTAACGACACGTGACATCAGCGCGTGACGTGTAATGTACGAGTCGACAACGCTAGGCACGTTATACTTTCACTGAAGCAAGCAAACGATCTCGGCGTCAGAGCGGAAAGTGAGGAACTAACTGATCTCTGCTTCATTACAGTTTGCACATATGTTTTCGTCGCGAATGTTGATCTTCCTTCAAAACAGCCGGTAAAAGAGTTGCATGGTAACCCGCGTCATCACTTCGACACGGCATTAGATCTGGCTTTTGTTCACACAGCGCTCGTCCCAGGTCGAACCCCGCAATGTTACTAGGTCCCCGACCCGGGTTCAATTCGGTAATCAATTCCGGGACGTGGTTGCTTTCACACAGAAGGCGACCCGGCAATGTTCCGGAAATATTGCGGGTCTGATGTGCAGTGTGAAAGTGGCTTAAGTTAGCCTTTGTCACATTTTCAGTTTAAAAGTTTGGGGTCAGGAATATTTTAACCTGTTAACTGTCACCCTCCACTCGGTGGGGCTCCTACGTTTACTTCACTATATTACAATTAAATCCTAATCTAATCATGACAAACTATATATTTTTGGAAAGGTCTATGACTCCTAAATAGATATTGTACCAATCTTTTTTGTTAAAAATGATGTAGAAAAGTAATAGATTAATTTATGACAAGAGTGCACCTCAAAAAACTACATCAAAACAGGAGTTCTGAATTTTGTCAAAAAAAAAAGAAAAACTTTAGAAATCATCAGAAATTATATATCACTTGAAAATTTATAATCTCAAAATTTTTCCTTTAAAACCGCACTTTCACACTTTCACACTTTCACACATAATATTGAAAACAGTTGTCCTGATTTGTTTCTCGTGGTTCTTTGATAAATAGGAAGTTCAAAAGAACAATATTTGTAAAAAAAAAAAAAAAAAAGGATTTTGTAAAATTCTAAATGTCTGTACTGTCGCTTTTGATCAATTAAATTTGTCCTTGCAGAATAAAATCATTCTTTCTTTCAGACAACAACACAAAAAAAATTTGAAATGGTTATTTGTTTATATGTGGCATAATGTGATGCAAACAAATAAGATGAAAACAATTTAAAGATTCAGCAGATTCTAAATGCAATCTAAATATTTGATTTAGGTGTTTAGGAATTTATAGCAATATTTATAGCAATATTTGAATTAATGGGTGTTTTTTTTTTCTCGAAGGTAACAGTGAAGTACTTCTGAGGCCCAAAACAACAGAAGAGGTCTCTCAGATTCTTAGGTCAGTTTTCCACGATCACATTGAGTTTTACAGCTGGTAACAGAAAATGTGCTATAAAATTTTCCATGTTTTTCACAGGTACTGTAATGAGCGGAATCTGGCAGTGTGTCCGCAGGGAGGAAACACCGGTCTGGTGGGAGGAAGCGTCCCTGTTTTTGATGAGATCATCCTTTCCACTTCTTTAATGAACCAAGTCATCACATTCGACAACATCTCGGGTGTGTTTGCCATGTTTTCATGAAGCATCAGTGATAAATTTAAATATGAAATAAAAACAGTCAAAATCATTATACCTTTATACCATTATACCTTACCTTATCTTAAAAGGATACTGGTTTGGCTTCCAGGTATCCTCACTTGTCAGGCAGGCTGTGTGTTGGAGAACCTGTCGAACTATCTAGAGGAAAAGGACTTCATCATGCCGCTGGATCTAGGGGCAAAGGGAAGCTGTCATATCGGAGGGAATGTGTCCACTAATGCAGGTGGTCTCAGACTGCTGCGCTACGGGTCACTTCGAGGGACAGTTCTGGGCCTGGAAGTGGTGAGGTTTTCCTCTTTAGCAGAAGTGAAAACCCCAGACATTCTGATAGACGATGTTCCATTAAAAAAAACACATAGAACTGACTCGGCATAGACAATGAAGGTGTCAAATGAGTATTTATTTCTTGCTCATGTGATTATTCCAGATACAGTTTGATAATAATACATTCAGAAATCTGCCTCTTTTTGTATGATGAAAAAGATCTAGATGGCTTTAAGTTGTATTCTTGTATGTCTCACATGTGTAGGTTTTGGCAGATGGGCGGATTTTGAACTGCTTGGCCACACTTCGCAAGGACAACACTGGTTATGACCTCAAACAGCTTTTCATTGGCTCAGAAGGGACATTAGGAGTCATTACAGCAGTTTCCATCCTGTGCCCCCGCAAGCCTAAAGCTGTCAATGTAGCTTTTTTAGGTAAAATGACACAACAGATATAAAGCACATTTTAAACTTGATAAATATAACTATAAAGTTTTAATAATCATTCTTAATTCTATGAGAATAGGGAACTCTAGACCATAGTTGTAGTGATAACGACACAAAAGAATTTAGTTGTTTCAGAATGGTTCTTTTTGAATGATTAAAATATTGACAACTTCTCAGAATCCACAAGACTTTAAAGAGCTTGATTGGACAACATAACTGCAGTGTGTACTTATATGTAATAAACAGAAGGTTATTATCTTTTGGTGTGGATGCTAATATAGTAATCGTTTCAGTGAACTCTCAGGTCTCTTTTTATGTAAAATGGGTGGTTACATCCACTTATTGCAGCTCCTCGTGTGTCCTGCAGGGTGCTCCAGCTTCCAGCAACTGCTGGAAACATTTCAGTGTTGTAGAGGGATGCTGGGAGAAATCCTTTCTGCTTTTGAGTTTTTAGATGCCTCCTGTATGAGCCTTCTGGAGAAGCATCTGAAACTCACCAACCCCATCACAGGTAAACACTTTACTGTTTCAAAGACAACCTTGGGTTTCTGTGTTCTTCAAGTGGAGATGGAAGTAGTAACAGATTTTTTTCTTTGTGACATACATCCAAGTGAGGTGGACTATCGGAAAGTAGAATTGGGGACATGGTTCTGTTCTGCGGTTATTCATTAGATAGAAGCAGATTTGAATGTGAGCTTTAAGGTCAATTGTAAGAAAGTTGCAAGGTTTATGATTGGAGAAGTGCAGCATATATCACCAGAGAGAAGTTTATCAATTGACCAGAAGACTGAAGTCAAGATCAGTAATAATGCATTAAGAAAATATATATGGTGTGAATTTTCATTTCATGCCAACTTTGGGTAGGTAGATGTTTTAAAAACGTTGGATAACATTCATTTGTTTTTTTGTTTTTTTATTGAACTGATATGTGTTGCAGAAAGTCCCTTTTACATTGTTATTGAGACCGCTGGATCCAATGCAGCCCACGATGAAGAAAAACTACACAAATTCCTTGAGGAAGTCATGACATCATCTCTAGTAACTGATGGGACAGTTGCAACAGAGGCCACAAAAATTAAGGCACTTAATTAAAAAAAAAAAAAAAAAATGTTGATTGTGACATTTGCTCTCTTGTACTGAAAGTTTTGTGTCATTCACAGGCATTGTGGTCTTTGAGGGAGAGAGTCACAGAAGCTTTGACACATGAAGGCTACACCTACAAATATGACATTTCCCTCCCAGTGGAAAAGATCTATGATTTAGTCCAAGACATGAGGGGGCACCTTGGAGACAGGGCCAAGAATGTTGTGGGCTATGGACATGTTGGTATGGCTACCCTTTTTGTCTTACAATAATCGCTGGACTGTTTTCAGTCAGAAGCTGGAATACACCACACAACTTTTGCCCCGATTTGAAGTCTGGATGAGTTGATGTTAGTTACTGAAAGTTAAAGCCAGTCGGCAGATTTTGGGCAGTCAAGAGTTGACAGGTGTCTCAGAATTGTAATGAATGTAATTCTGCAATGATTCAGATTTTTTTGCTTCAGTCCATCCAGTCACTGTTTTAAGACAACTTTCAAAATCATAATTTTTTTTTACCAACACTTAACTTCTGAACAGCAGTGTACTTGTGTGCACAAACCCTTACACAGTAAGACCCTCTCAAACCTTGCCCAAAATGTTTTTGATTTGTTTCAGGTGATGGAAATCTTCATCTGAACATCACTTCTCCCTCTAAAGACCCCGCTCTACTGGCTGCCATTGAGCCGTATGTGTACGAGTGGACATCCAAATGGAAAGGCAGCATCAGTGCAGAGCATGGCCTCGGTCTGAAGAAGAGAAACTACATTTACTACAGTAAACCCTCAGAGGCTGTCGCCCTCATGGGCAGCATTAAAGCCATGCTGGATCCTAAGGGCATCCTCAACCCTTACAAAACACTGCCAGACAATATACACTAATAGTTTCTTGGTGTTCGTGATTTCTATGAAAAACAAGGCTGCTTATATATTGCTAAAGTGTTATTGTAAAACTGTCATTGTATTGAGTTAGACTGTAGTAGATCAAACTCTTCAGTATTTCATTTGTTCAGTTTTAGAAGTCATGCTTTAAACTAAGCTATACTATGTATTTTTATTAAAGCATAAAACTGCAAGTAACTTGCATAGGAACACTGTTTTGGTAAATTAAATTACCCATATTTTACAGACACTTAATATTTAGTGGTATTCCTTTATTTATGGATATGACAAACACACATTATTATTATAGGCTTACCACCATAGTGATTTAGGTTTTAAATGTGTGAATTTTGAATAAAACCACAATGAATTGCAGCCTCTTTGAGCACTCATAAATTAGCCAATGGTGTCTGGGAAAGAATTACCTGTTTAAAGGCAAACAGTAAGGAATTCAACATTATTCTTACGCTTTAGTTTGATGGTGCATTGACGCTATTGAGCCACATCAAACAAAGAGCATCTAAAAAATGTAGGTTGAGACAAGAATGACATCAGCACTGAATTCTTCAAATAAAAGCCCAGCATGAGATTTATTTTATTTTTCAGCATGTAAATACACCAGATTTTGCCTAATGTTCCTCACTAACAAAAGTTGTTAAATCCATTGAGACAATAAAGTAACAGTTTGGTTAACAACGGCTGAAGCCTTTTTAATGGCATAAAAACCGATTTTCTCCCCCATTACATACAAATGAATTCATAAAGGATCTTTCCATCATGCTAAATGGAAAACAAATGTCGTTCCTTTCTATAGGAAAACTTCATCTGGAAGAAAGCAGTGGAACTACACCTAAGCTTATTTCAGAGCTAATTTTTAAAGAGTTATTAAAGCGGTCTACAACTGATCTTGCGTCTGCAGATCGGTTGGCATTCACGTTCTCATTAGCTTCAGCTGGTGTACTACCAGCTATGAAAGCACTGGTTATCAGAGAGAGGCTGGAGACCTCCTGTAAACATCACCACAGATAAGGTCATTTCCCAGCAGACTCGGACAATGGGGAACATTTTCCTAAGGCTTCATTTAACTCATCTCTGTACAGGAAAACGCAAGACAGATGCATGATAATCCACAACAAGATTCTTGAAATTTACTGCTAAAAAGAAAGCATGATCACAGCATAAGCAACCTTTTGTTAAGCACAAGGATGTGACGGAAAACCATTCCACTGTTGTAACAAATAAAGCGTTTTTTTTTTTTTTTTAAATTCATAAATGTGTCTTGCATTTAAATTCCAGTAACATCATACATATGGTTTCTTCATTATAACATATTCACAGTTCATAATGCAACAATTCCTGTAGTCTAATCCCTATCATAGTTCCCCTGTAGAACACAAATATGTAAACGTTCGTCCGTTTTTGGGAGAGCAAAAGTGACCAGTGTTGAGCGGCACGGAGCCGCCTCATATAGTGTCATGAAAGCATCAACATATTCTTAATAAAACGCCACACAACTCAACCCCAAACCAAAGGCAACATACACAAACCATTTCGACTTGGGACATAACAATAGTGTTTTCCTTTATAAACCTCATAAATCCTATATTAGAGTGACGTCGCACTTTTAAATAGTCAAAAACGTTTCAAATTTAAAAATCATCAGCATTCTCATGGTTTATGGCGTATGTGATACAAAAGTGTCAAAAAGCGTAAGGTTAAACATATGCAAATAAAAAAAAAACAGAGTGTTTATGACTAGCTCTGTCACCTTGAACACTCATAAGTAGGGTTTTGTACCCTATGCGACTTATGCGATTTTGTACATTGCATTAATAGCAAATAATTCAGGCCCTACTGGACAGCGGCTGATTGTCAGTGAAGAAACATCAAGTATGCATGCCATTGAGGGCAAAGAGAAAGACAAACAGCTACAAAAAAGCACTACGATGTGCTACAATGGCTTTTGTCAGGCAGGCATAGAGGCAACAGGTCAGAAAGGCCTTGTGTCAAAGGAAGCTCTCTTGGGCTGCTAGGAGCTGGACTAGACTAGGACCAAGAAAAAACGTTCCCACACAAAAAATGAATTCTGTCATTTGTCATCACTCATGTCATTCCATAACCCATTTTAAAATGTTTCCTATGTTTCGAAACACTAAATGCACTCATTGTATGGAAAAAGAGCAGCGTGAACATTCTTTAAAACATCTTTTTTTATGTTCCACAGTGATTAAGTTTCGGAATGACATGAGTGATGACAGGTTTTTCATTTTTGGGTGAACTATCTTTTTAACCACTGTATTCTGATCACTAAACAGGCCTAATTAAAGACACTAGTCTGTAGTTCTCTACTGTACACAGTGGCATTTTGTAACCAAAGAGCTTTATAAGTCCACTATAGCAAATTCAGAAACGGTGACTTACATGTGATCTATTCATCTACAAGAATCTTTGAAAAGCTCAAAAACATCTGATTTCTAAAAGCATGTGACATTACAGCTATAAAGTTTTTCTGGTTGTATTAAGAATCATGCGCACACATACACACACATTGGGTACTGATTGCATTTTGGCGTGTGTATCTGTCCTCTTCGTTTTTCCGAAAGGTACAAGTCTTAAAAGTTCGCCAATGGTTAAATAGACAATGTGATGGTGCTAAAAAAAAATTCCATGATGGAGGGTCAGTCAGGCCATGTCCGTATTTTTCTCCTTTACACTGTTTCTGGAGTGGAAATGGGAGTCCCACCGGGTTCAGTGGGAAAAATGATCCATAAAAGAGAGCGTAATTCTCTATAAAAAGTTTTCAGGCCGATGGACAGGAAGAACAAAAGGAATAAACAGCATGTTAGAGTTGGGACAGATGGCAGATGTGTGGTTACACAGTGTCTGTATGAGCGGTCAAGCAGTTCTGCGGCTCTCTCTCCTCAGCAGTCGGTTTTGCCCTTCTCCAGTGAGCTGTGGATTTTATCCAAAGTCTTTTTGATACGCAGGGCAGTGAGTCTAGCCGAGGGGTTCTGGTACCAGCACTCTTTCATCAGCTTCACCAGAGCAGACAGGGTCTGTGACCACACAAAAACACACAGACATTTGTTTTCAGATCACCGTGAGGATCTGTCAACTACAATTGTTAACATTTATACATGGAAAATAAGGGATTTAGTTCCTTTTTTAGTCTAAAGACCGTCTGCTTTAGAGTGCTGCAGGTATAATGCATTTTTATAGGCCAATCTGGAAATCTGCATCACCCTGGTTCCCTTAACAATAACCCAATGGGATTTTTCCATTAGCTTTAGTGTCACAGTAGAAAATAAACTCTGTGACCAAGAAAAGTGTATTGTTTTGACACGTTTTGTTCACAAATGAATAGCTTTCATGGATTCTGAAGCCTAAATACAAATGGCCTGATGTAAAAAGCTAAAGTTAGGCTATAAACAAACTTTCAACATCCCCACCAGCCCTCAACAACTCTATTAGTATTTACTTAAATTCTAACAAGGTTTTAGTTAGCATGGTTTGCAAGATTGTGACTGGAAACACAATAAGGCTGTGAAAGCTGGCTAGTGAGTAGAGAAGGTATTTTTTATTTTGATTTGGTGACGTTTAATGTCTCTGATGACCTCTGTGGTTCAGCCACTTGTTATTAGCAACTTTTTAAAGATTTTGTAAAAGCTTAGCAAACTGGGTGGGGTAACACTGATGTACTTTAAGTCGTAAGAATAAACCATGAAAACACCTTCAGCTTGTGTTCAACATAAAACCTCATTTCAAGCATTTATCCAAAGACACATTAAAAAAAAAAAAAAAAACTTTAATTTTCGGATCAACAGAACTGGAATGGAAAAAATGCATTCCATTGCACGCATTACTCATTCATACAGCAATCTATATGAGGGGACTATTAACTTAGCCACTCCAAGGTAAACATGTTTACAGGGATACAGAGTGTGTCTCATCAGTACTTACGGGATCTGAAAACCAGCGGTTGGGAATAAACGGCCTTTGTTGCTCCACACAAACCACTTTCCTCATGTCGTCAAAGCTGGGGTCATTAGGCACCAGGTCGTAGAAAGGTGGCTTGTATTCTTCTACAATTCCTATAGGATAACAGTGGATGAAAACAGTAAGCCACTGAATGTTCATTTGGAGAAGAGTCTGATCTATATTGTCCTTAAATGCAGCAAACAATTAAATCTTTCTGAACAGAGTCCAGTAAGCTGACCGTTGCTGATGGTTCTGCGAGCGATCTCCCACAGCACCAGCCCAAAGGCCCAGATGTCCACCCTCTTATAGGCATCAAAACAGTCCGTCTGAATGGTCTCATCTAGAACCTCTGGAGCCATGTAGCGCTTAGTTCCCACTTTTGGATTATTTCCTACATCCAGCTGATTGTCAGACTGTGTGTGTGTTACTGCCAGACCTAGAGAGAGATACAAACAGATGAAGAGAATTGTAAAATTTATATATATATATATATATATATATATATATATATATATATATATATATATATATATATATATATATATATATATATATTTATTCAATAGTCAGAATTGTGAGATGTAACCCTGCAATTAGTAGAAAGACGGTCAGATTACCCAGGTCGGCGATGCAGCACTGCAGATCTTTCTTCACCAGGATGTTCTTGCTCTTCAGGTCTCTGTGAGCGATGGCCGGTTTGCCCTCAGTGCCAAAGATCTCCGTGTGCAGGTGCACCAGCCCGCTGGCTACCGATGCCGCCATGTGCAGTCCATCTGCCATCTCCACAGCAACACGCTGCAGGTAATCGTAGAGTGAGCCGTTCTCATGGTAGTGTGTGATGAGCCACAGCTGAGTGCTAGAGTTTCGGGAGGTCATATCAGAAGCCATAAATCCTGCAAAGAAAAGTTTAAAATAACATTACACAATGCACCAAGCGAGTTTTTTGCTCCAGCATTTATTTTACTAAAAGAAAAGATGCTTTTGTTTGAGATTACAGATGTCCGCCTCACCTAATATATTTTCATGACGTAGTAGAACAGTGTTGTATATTTCCGTCTCTCTAAACCATGACTTCTCATCTCTGGAAGAGAAGATCTTCACTGCTACATTCTCTCCTTGCCACTGACCTCTCCACACTTCCCCATACCGTCCCTTACCTGAGAACAAAGAGCACACAAAAATCTGATCACATACATCATTCTCCGCACTAGACAGAGATTACATAATTGTGTAATATGTTACATAAAAATATATATAGTAGTGTTACAGATTCAGTAGTCTTTTATGCACCTGTGATTTGACTTACCGACACACTCTACCAGGCTGATCTGCCGAGCAACCGTCCTCTGCACCAGGAAGGGCAGTCCTGAACCACTTCCTGATGTGCAGGAGTGATCCATTAGATCCTAGAACACAACACAAGACTTTTGAGTCCTTATCTAACTGTTAAAAACTGAATACAGAATAACAATTTAACTAGTGGTCGACCAATACGTTTTTTGACAGCCGATGCCGATATATTGGGAAACGGGGGGGAATAGCCAATATAAAGCTGATATAATTTTTTTATTATTATTATTATTAGTAATATTTAAAAAATCTGAACTAATTTGACAATGGATTAAAAAAATAAATGTGTAAACGAAACGTACTTATGTTTAAGATGACAAAATATTTTTCACAAATAAATAAATGATTAATAAAAATTTAGTTTAAAAGGAAGTAAACACTGTAACCAACAGTGCACTCTGGGAAGTTTGTGTGCATTGGGAATCATATTTCTCAAATAAAGCCAGGTTAACCCTCATTTTACATATAGCACACAGAGAAAGTTAGATGAATATGACCGTGGGCAAATGCATAAAGCAGCATAATTTAAAATCATGAGTTTAACGTTTAAAGCATTCAATTCATGTGGACCGACCATCACAGAGAACACGTGATCATGCTGGATAAAAATGCACACTTCACAAGACCTCCCAGCTGGATTCAACCAAGTGTGCAAAGTTTGTGAAATTAAATGCTCATTAGTCATTCAAAGATTTGTTTAAATAATATAAATGCATATTTGCTTAATGCAGACGACAAACGATAAAGTATTATGTTTGCCTTTCTATTACTAATAGGCCTAATATAAAAGCAATCGTTAGAATACTTACTGTATATAATCATTCCTGATCTGATTATTAGACAGACTTCTATCCGTATTAGACTGTTAAAGATCACTGTAAACAAGAGAGAGTGTGAGCACTGTGTGCTCAGGTGCTGCTGCTCTCAGCGGCGTCAAAATAAAACTCCCGTCTCGAACACATCGGTCAATCAGAAAAACGTATTAGCCGGTGCCTATATTTAAAAAAAGCCAAATATCGGCTGATATATCGGCCTTGACAATATATTGGTTGACCACTAAATTTATTTTGCCATGAAAGGAATAAATTACATGTTAAAATATATTAAAATAGAAAACACTTCTTGCAATTGTAATAATATTTCACAATATTACCGTTTTAAAGGAGCAGCCCTGATGAGCATCAGAGACATTTCAAAAACACAGGTCTTTTAAAGTGGAAGTTTATGAATAAGTGAACTTTCCCATTACAATTATTCACTTTGCCCAAATAAAGAGCTGTAACATCTTCTATGCAAGATCTGATATTTGCAAAATATTATAGAAATGAAATACCGCGAGTGTGCTGTCTCCGACATTAGATGCGATAAGCCCGTCAATGGCCCCCTGCTCAGTGTCAAACTCATGCAGTCTTTCCAGTCGCCCGTGATGGAGTCTACGGCACACCAGCAAAGCCAGCACAGACAGCAAACCCAGAACCACGAACGGCCCCAACACAAAGAGAACCAGAATCTCCACACGGTAATGCACAGCCGCTTCTCCTTCTGGACATTTTCGGAGCAAACAAACACAGTGAAATATATTCACTTGAATCTGGCCCAATGACATAATATAATGGAAAACAAAAAAAAACATTTTTGCTAGAATTAATTAAATATATAATAACTGGGCTAAAAGATTGCCCAATGATTTATGGATAACAGTTTAATTATATTTCTTATATAATAAAGAAAGAAAGTACATTTAAACAGTTTGGTAAAATGCATTTCATTGTTTAACATCTTGAATTTATAAAGAATTAATTGACTTACTTGTCAGCAGTAGTCGAAGTAGGGTCTCTTTGGAGACGTTGGCGTTGCACATGTGTTGAGAGCAGCATTCTACGACATGACTAGCCGAGGGTGTTGCGGAGCAGGTCATGCGCTTGCTCTCTGGCCCGATAAGGCAGCCACGTTTGAACGTTGTCACATCGTTGCTAATGATAACGGAGGTGTAACACTGGTCTCCGGTGCACTGCTGCTCATTACAGTCACTGCCGACACACATGCAGTCAATGGAGACATCTGGAGAGAGACAGAAAACAGAAAGCCGGGGAGTTCAATCATAAATGAAGGAAAAAGGGAGCCAGTCTGTAGTCATTTGTCAGTTGTCACCAGCTGCAAAAACTCAGGGAACAATGAAATTAATTAAGGAAGAGCAGCATGATGCCAGACCTCACAGAGAAGCCTCTCTCTGCCTGATAACTGAGACTGTTTTCTTCCCTTCTCTCTGCCTTAATTTCCTGTGACACTGAACTCTGTCGACTTTACAAATTGACTACACAGAATAAAGGCCAGAGAGCATCAGTGACACAGATCAATTAACCTAGCATTCATGTTTTATGCCCCTCTGTGAGACTCGCTAACAGAGCGTGAGGAGAGAGAGCACACTGACACCTGATAAAAGCACAACTACGACTAGGCACACCAAACCAACTGCCTTATGGCTCGACATTTTGACTGTGCCTTATTAGTTAATGCCACTATAGTAATAGTAATTTATATTTAATACTATAGTAATTTTGTATTTTTATTATTTATTGTAAAAAAAAAAGTAATTTATTCCTGTTATGCAGAGCTGAATGATCAGCAGCCATAACTGGTTTTCAGTGTCACATGGTCCTTCAGAAATCATTCTAATATGCTGATTTGAAAAAAAAATATATATATATTATATAAAAAAAGAAGGATTGAAAATGACTCTCTAATTAATGTAAAGTTCAAAATGTTGTTCATTATTACTTGTGATCAATTTAATTTACGCTTGTTGAAGTAATAATTTCTTTAAAAAAAATACCCACATCACAAAATAAATAATAATTACTATTATTATTATTATTATTATTTATAATAATAATAATTAAACTATACAAGAGAACATGAAATGTAATTAAGTAAAATTTAAAATAAATAAAATAAAATAAAAAAAGTAGCCAATTCTTTACCTTTAGCTGATGTCTGTAAGAACTGAAGCAGGAACAGGAAGATGATGTGAGTACTGCAATGCCCCATTTGGTTCACTGCACTGAAAGGAAAGGTGTTACAAATACACATTTAAACCAAGAAACACCACAAATCAACAGCTTATTTTCAAAGTTCTACAGAACAGTGGGCCAGAATCAATTACCAATAAGAGAAAAAAAAAACGCAAAGATGAAGACTTAATTACATTTTTTAGAGAGTGCAGCTGTGCTCTGCCTCTCTCTCTCTCTTCTGCAACAAATATTTCCACAACCACAGTGTGTGTGTGTGTGTTTGTGTGTGCGTGTGTTTCAGACAGGGGGCCGTCTCCTTGGCAACCGAGGAGAGAGAGATGCACATTATGGAGTGACATCAAAGATAGTGGAGGAGCACTTTAGTAGAGGCAGAAAGGAACAAGCATTTTAAGGGTGTAGGACTCACCATTACGGAGTAATGTTCAAGGGCACTGTTCACAACGACATCATGACTAATTATAGACTATGAGTCCTTGAAGAATGACTTTTAAATTGTGTAGTGAAATTTTATTCAATGCCTCTTCAATCATGACAACTAAAAAAAAAATCTCCAAGATGAGGAGAGTCTTACTTGCACAACTCCTCAGGTGACTCTCAGCACAGCCTTTCAGTATGCACACAGTCAGACTCTGTCTTCCCATTGGATCCTAAAAAAGAATATTGAAACCAAAGCAGCATGTTAAACTTTTTCCACAGCAGTGCCTTTCTCATGGTCATTTCTTCAGGAAGGAAGGAGTGAGTGACAGGATAAGAGAGGTGCCTGGGAGTCTCTGCACATTGAAAGTCAGAGAACTGGAACCGATGCACGGCTTGTTTCCCTTCTGAATCCCCATATTAACAGATATTTTTTAAAAAAAATTGTGTTTTTTTTTTTAATTCAAAATGATAGCATAATTAGCATTTCAATTTGAGTAAATATTCAGAAATGTAATTTTATTATTATACAGTTAATTAAATTGAATTAAAATAATTAAATTACAAATAGTTATGAAGTATCTTCTTTTGTGCTACATCCGACGCCATTGCACTGTATTTTATGAATAATATTTTTTTCTTAACTGTTTTAATTCATTTTAAATCCATTTTTTTATTGTTGTGTTTATTTTTTATGATAATAATTTTAATTCCATTCGAAAAGTGCTATATAAATAAACTTGCTCTTTATAGACAGCAGAAAATTGTGCTTCAATGGATATGAAAGAACTTTAAATAGTGATGATTCTGACATGTCCACTTTAAATAGTAACATTTGCATTTTCTTTTTTTTTTTCAAATGCTTTCCCATTGCCTCAACTTAGTTCTTAGATTTTGCAATCTGGATCATATAGCATACAGTGTTTAATTAGATGTATACACTCAAGTTACAATTTTCTAGCCACCAAAATAGTATAGAATAGCAAAATAATAATAATAATAATAATAATAATAATAATAATAATAATTCACACACATTTTTCACAGTTTTAACACTGACGTTTAGGTGCCCAACTGCCCATGCGAACCTTTTCAGGAAATATCAGAGAGAGCCTTTAAGGAGAGCCTGTTACGTTCTAAGAGTCTTACAGGCAACAAAATCAAATGACTGACATGCAATGAAATACACACTGAGCTTTTAATCAATGGAAACGTTTATCCAGCAGATTATTTACACAAGATGGGTGAAAATAACACTAAATTACAGATGATCTACTTTAACGGATACAAGTCCCTAAAATTTGATCAGATATCCAAGCAGAGTCAACACAAAACAACAACAAAAATATAAATTAACACGCAAAAACTGAAGCGGTCGACATGGCATAATAAATTCTGCATAATAACTGTATGTAACGTTTTCTAAAAATCGGCCCGTTTGCAGCAGCTGTGCTAATTGTGCTAACAACGACCATTATTTACTCGCCGCATTTATTTCCAACAGATCAAAGTGACATTAAAGATCGCTTTTACCTTTAGCTGCGATGGAGATTCATGTTTGTGTTAGTGTTCCGTGATTTTACTGTTTTCTTCGAAGTCGTGTTTCAGACGCTGACAGACTGTCTGCCGCCACCCAGAGAGACTGAAAAGACGGCGCCGTGACGTCACCATAAACAAGGGACGCGCGAGAGCATTGTGGGATACCGCAGTCCGCCGAATGTACCTGAATAAAATAACTTTATTTTGTAACGACACGTTTCTGTCTTACAAGTTTAGTAGCTTATGCGAGCTAGTGGTGATTTCAATTTTTTTTTTTTTTTTACAGTTATACAAACATGAAATGGTATTATAGGAATTTACCTCAAAATTAAAATTGGCAAAACATTTACCAGCCCACAGGATTTCAAGACATATATGAATTTGTTGCTTAATTGGAAGGGCGTTATTATGTATCATGGACTTTATTTTGACTAGAAGAAATTGTTTAAAGTTAAAACGACTTGATGGATTTATTATTATTATTTATTATTATAATTTTTTAGTTTAAAATTTAGTAAGTTTTTATGACAAGAGGTTAATTAATGGAAGGAAATTTGTGAATTACTTTTGGACTTCAGTTCACTTCAGTTGTTTGGCGTTCATTCTGGCGCCACCCATTCACTGCAGAAGATCCATTGGTGAGCAAATGACGTGATGCATTTCTCCAAATCTGTAATGAGGAAACAAACACATTTACATCTTGGATGGCATGAGGGTGGATAAATGAAAAATATATTTTTCATTTTCTGGTGAACTGTTCCTTTAAGGCAAATCTCAAAGATCCTTACTATAGCAAAATAAATTAAAGGTGCTGATCAATACACATCTACTCTACCCAACGCTAAAACTAACCCGACAGCATTGACATCTTTAGAAATCTTATATAAAATCTGGTGTTACAACACCTCCAAGTTTACAACTGTAGGTTAGGCTCATCAGTTCTGTACTGTATCAATTTACCTGAAAGTGAATTATCATTTATATTATTAGTTACAAACTATTAGAGAGAGCTGCTTAAAGAAAGCAAAATGTCCTTGCATGATAGCAGTCAAGGAGCCAGTGGCATGACAGTTTTTTGTTCTAAAATAGCTTTGTTGATTAATGGCCATGTCATTTTCTATATGGGGAAAAAAAGGATAGGGAGTCAGGGGCACCGAAGGGCAGGGAGATAAGACGTCTGACGGCCCTCAAGTGACTAGACACAATTCCGTTCCACTCAATATCATAGATTTTTCATGTATAATCAATGCAGTGTAATTTTGGGGGCATTTATGGCACTGAGGTCAATGTCGTGTGGAACACAATTGCACCTCTGGGGATAAAACGCTCTTGCTTTTTTCCTTTGCTTGCAACAACACTAAAAACAGAGGAATATATCTAGTTACTGCATATAGCATTCGGGCTAAATTAGAGTCAGATTTTATGTTCAAATATTGAACCAGCTGTCATGTTAAAGCCATTGACATCAATCTTTTTATCGCTTTTAAAAAACAACATTGTGTGGGATTTTTTAAAATTAAATTTTATTTCTTGCATTTATTAACATTTATTTATTATATATTTAATTTAAATAGAATATATATTATTGTTTTGGCCAAATGTAGACATCAATGCATGTGTACCTTTATAGGTTTGTTTTTGGCTCTGAAACGCTGTCTCCTATCTCATAGTTGACTTGTGTCTCCTTTAATAAAGCATTGATTATAGGGAAAGTGACATGAGAATTAAGATGCAGAGTAGGTATCGAGTGACTTATATGCTTTCTCAACTGCATAGTGGCACAAAAGAATCTCCTGTTGCCCCTTCATCCATATCTCCAATCAAACTTGGCTTGTTTCAGACTTTTGGTTTAATCTTGAGGGGCTTTAGTGGCTGTCAACAAAAAGCTATTGTGTCTTAATTATAACCTCAGAAATGATCTGACCTGACCGGTGCCAGGTGCAGTGAGGTGTGCAAAAGCTTGCATGCCATGATGTCCCATTGGATAAGGAAGAGAAACACTAGATGCCCATCGTGATCGGATAAGTGGAAAATAACAATGTTAGATCTGAAAAAAAAAGGCAGGGAAACTTTGGTAAAGACCTAATGGAAAGTTTTTCCCTCCCCTCTTGGTTTTTGAGACTTCTGGGTACCCTAAAAAGGGAGCAATATGAGCCCCAAGGCTTTTTTTTCTGACTTTTTACTTTTTCTCGTTTTTACTTTACTTCCCACACCACCCCTGTGAGTCTGAGCCCATTTGGAAGGTTACTGTTCAAAGTCAGCATGGATCATCCAGGAGGACACCTTGCTGTGGTTCTGCTCTTACTTGTTCTGGTTTCTATGTCCACCGAAAACAACATTAGTAAGTACTATATTTATGTGTTTTAGCTTTTTGGGCTTACTATGACATTGTCTGAATATAAAACTAAATGTTCTTTTTTTTTTTTTTGGATTGGCTTTTTACACTTGATTCATTTGAGATCAGAATGAACTAGGGGAACTTTATATAGCATTCAGTTTAAGGAAAATGTTTGGACAAACTTCACTGAATTTATGTTTCTCAAATTTTAATCTAAAAGTTGCTTGGCAGTATTTTTGCAGGCAAATATAAATTGTGCCATTCTGTATTATTTTATTTTATTATTTTAATTAATTTATTACTTTAACTGTTATTCTAATCAGTTTATTTTGTTTCATCTAGAGATTATTTTAATTATTTATTCATGGAAAAGAAGATCCAGGAACTTATTCAATACTGTTTGGCTGTACAATTGGCTCATTACGTTGCTTAGAAGTGACTTCTTTGAAGATTTTGAAATATCAAATGTTCTAAGTTGTATCAAAAGTTTTGGTCATCGCTTTATCTCTTTTGGGTTTACTTTACTATTATTCTAAAATGTGCAAAAAATAAATAGAAATCAATGAAATGTAAGTAAACGTTCTGACCAGTATCCAGGTGCAGTTAAGAAATACTTATCCTGAGATGTATTTGATGATTTTTACTCCTTGGGAAAGTATAGATCTTGAATTGAAATGGAATTTTCATTGCAGTCAGGTGGTGCACAGTATCTGATGCTGAAGAGCAAAAGTGTTTGGATCTAGCTGGGAATGCCACAGCCAGGAACATCCGCGGACAACTCCTGTGTATGAGGGGCCAAAGTCCCACTGACTGCATGAAGCAAATAAAGGTGGTAGACAATTGCTTCCCAAGATGCAAATAAAATCAGATACTGTGCATGAAAATTACTTCACATTGAGTCATACAATTGCCCTAATTTTTGCTCCTCCTTTGTTTTTCTTGCACTCACTCAACTTATCAACTGTTTATTCAGTCTTACAAAATGCTTGATATGTTTCGCTTTTCTGTTATATGATGGAATTTTCTCAGTATATGGTGTAATATAATTTGTCTGTTATGTAAACAGAATGGCACTGCAGATGCCTCGACTATGTATGCCGATGAGATCTATACAGCTGGGTTTTGCTATGGCTTAGATGTGGCTGTTGGAGAGTCTTATAACGGTGTGGGTGAGTATGTTTAAACTATTAAAACAATAAAAACACCAGAGATTAGAGATCTGACGTCAGTGTGTGTTCACGTGTCTTTACCAATGTTTTGTGTCGGACACAGATGGCATTAATTATTACGTGGTTGCAATGGCACGGACATCGTCCAGCGATCTGTCACTGCTGGAGATGCATGAACGCAGTTCTTGTCACCCAGGGATGCGGACTACAGTGGGCTGGACCGTCCCCATCGGCTTCTTGGTCAATACATCACAGATCAGCGTGGATGAGCAGTGCAACTTTCCCCATGGTGAGATCACTGCATTATGTGGCTCATGTCAAATAGTTACGGATGCTATCTGTTATAGATTACAAAGCTTTGACATCTGGTTTAACTAAGTAATGCTTTCATTTTTTAAGGTAAGTGGTTAAAAATGGTTCAGATGCAAATTGAGAATGTAATTGCATCTTTTGGCAGCCATTTAAAAAAGCTATATCCGCCTCCCTATCGTTTCCAGCGGTAGGAGATTTCTTTGGCTACAGCTGTGTCCCAGGAGTGAAGGATCCAGAACATGATCCCAAAGGAAACAACCCAAGGAACCTGTGTGAGGCCTGCATTGGGGACGAGAACGACCGCCACATCTGCGCCAACAACCCTCGGGAACGGCACTTCGGGGAGGCTGGAGCTCTTAGGTGCTGTATGATCAGAGATGTGAGGGAATGCAGTGGAATCATTTTCTCAAAATATGAATGTGCTTTGTGTAGTGAGAATACTGGATTACTTAATGGGTTTGGGACAAAAAAAACAAAAACGAATCCATGTATATATGTACAATAATACATTACCATTTAAAAGTTTGAGTTTTTGAAAGAACATTTACCAAGACTCCGTTAATTTAATCAAAAACAGTAGTATTGTGACATATTATTTTACAGTCAAAAAATAACTGTTTTCTGTTTCAATATGTTTTTTTTCTGTAAGAGCAAGGCTTCTTTTTCAGCAGTCTTCTACCCCAGTCTTGTGTGTTACAAGACAACCTAATATATATTGATTAGGGTTTAAGAAACTTATTATTATTAGTTGAAAATGGTTGGGCTAGTGAAGAATTTTGGTTTTTCAGTATTTTTTATGAACAGAATGTTTGAAAAGGAAATCTTTTGTAACATTCTAAATGTCTTTATTGTCACTTGATTCATTTAATGCATCCTTACGCAATACAATTATACATTTATTTAAAAAAAAATACTACTAATCCCAAACCTTTCAATGGTAGTGTATATATTTTATGTGTATTATTATATATTATTATTATTTTAAACACACAGGTGTGTGGCCGAGAATCTTGGGGATGTTGCGTTTGTTAAGCACACTACAGTCTTCGACAACATGCAGGGTGAGTAGTGCAAGGTGTAAGAAGAGCTAGTTAAACAGGAGAGCAAAAAAATTTCCAGATGCAGTAAGAATTTCAAGTTGGTTTCTTATTAAATGGAATTTTTTTAAGGGACTGAAGGAAGACAATTGTAGCCTTCACTTCATAATCTGTATCATGTTTCACTGGCTGACAGACACAGGGGGGCAGCATTTCCCAACAATGCATCTCTTTGTGTGCCTGCTGGGATCTGTGAAACCCTTGTTTAGTCTCAGTACACCATGTTCGCCAAGTTCAGGGATCACAGATGCCAGTTTAATATAATTTTTTTTGTTGTTGTTAAAAACCTTGCAAGCTTTAGATTGATTTTTTAACGCTTCATCAGACAAATGTTGCATCACGCCTTCTGATTTAGAAATTGTCGCTGTCTGTAAAAAACCTTTGTCTGGCTTATTATTCATGTAAGGCAAGAACCAGGAGTCCTGGGCGCTGGACCTGGAGCTGGAAGACTTGAAACTTTTGTGTCCTGATGGGAGAGAAGCTGACCTGTTCCAACATGAGAGCTGCCACCTGGCCGTGGTGCCAACCAATGCTGTGGTAGTGCGTTTGGAGGACAAATGCCGCGTTTACAAGTTCTTGGAACGTGTGCAGGTCAGGAGAAATGGCCACACAGTCACACACTGGAGCCCAGAATCTGAGAACAGTTAGAAAATACAGGATTTCTTGCACTTAAACCTAGTGGGAAAAGTAAATGAAAGGTATTATGTGAAATAGGGGTGCAACAATACACTGTGTCACAATATATCATGATACAAAGGTGCCACAATATGTATTGTGGAAGGTGATAATATGTATTGTAACAATTGATAATGATAATAATTAACATTATTTAATGAAATACAATATTTAAAACCTTTAAAATATATGGTCAAGAACAGAGTGCAAACATATATAACAATTCTGACTTTTCAGCTAAGCAGAATTGTAAGTATTTCTATTCTGGTTAATGAACAGTGCTTTTTGCTAACTCTTTATGCCTTGGAAGTAAAATAATAATAAAAGAGAGCACTGTATAATAATATTTTATTGTGAGATTGGTATTGTGTATCGAACCAAATGAGACATGAGTGTATTGGTACACCCCTAATGTGAAACGAAGAAGTATGTATAATTCTGCACTATTTTTAGGCCCAATTATTATTTTAATATAACTGTTGACTCAAATTTAATTCTTATTGTTTTAATGAAGAACATTTTTGTATAACTAGTAGTCTCAGGCTTTTGGACCACATTGTACTGCACACACACACACACACACACACACACACAAATGCCACAGATTATATATTGACATCATACTGCCAGACGGTTACATTGTCTGTGGATATCAGGTTTGATTCACATTTTTATTACATTATCTGTGAAATAATATACAAACAGTAAAATGAAAAAACTGAAATCCCTTTTGTTTAATACAGAGCATGAAATTCTCATTGGAAGTGTTGTTCCTGCACATTAGCGTTCAACGGTATGATTAAACGAACCCTGCCAAAACCTATATTAACAGTGGTATCTCTGAACGTCTCGAGTATTACACAGATTTCATCAGGCTGACTTATGCGTTCAATACATCCAGCCTGAGCCCTGTGGTGATCATTGATTTCCTCAAGACACCGTCTAACATTACACTGTGTCATTAGGGGAGGATGACACTATAGTGAGCTCCGTTATGAAAGCAGGACTAGCACACACACACACACACACACTGAGCAAAGCAAGGTGCAAGATATGAGCAAAGATTGTCAACAAGATTCCAATATTTGCAAATGAAACAAAATATGCATATGCATATTCCAAACTAATACCCACCCTCAGCCCTTTTCTTTGTTTGAGGATTCCAGAAATTCTGTTTGATTGCATTTTCTCTTTTTCTTATTTTGTTTTACTCGTTTGTGTCTTCTAGAATGCATTTGCTAATGCCACTGAAGGATTCTCTCTGTTCAGCTCGGTGAATTATGGGCAACCTGATGTTATGTTCAGCGATTCCACCAAAAAGCTGCTGCGTGTTATGGGAACCTACACTTCCTGGTTGGGGCCCAGTTACACCACCATACTGAAGGCTTTTGAGTGTGAAGGTACAGTGGAGCAGAACTGTCATGCAGATATTGTATTATACAAACATCAATAAGGTTAATGTTTATTTAGGGGCTTATATTGTTCATATCAGAATTTCTTTCATTTATTTTTTTGTTAAGTGCCTGCTTATTAGTTAATATGCATTATTAAGGCCATTAAGGGCACAATCCCAAATAATGTACAATG
This sequence comes from Carassius auratus, assembly GCF_003368295.1. Taxonomy (NCBI): domain Eukaryota; kingdom Metazoa; phylum Chordata; class Actinopteri; order Cypriniformes; family Cyprinidae; genus Carassius; species Carassius auratus. Next base: position 4,442,712 of record NC_039269.1, on the reverse strand, counting down.
ACCATTTTATTTTGTTACTGCTCCTTTAAGACTAAAGTAAATGTCTTATAAAGGTTTAAATTATCTTTTTCAGACTGAGGTTTTGAGTTCTGAAAGCATATTTACAAGGCATGCTATGTGCCAGTGCATCGTGATTATTTTCTTATATACATTTTTTTATGTATTTATACAAATCAATAACTTAAACGTTTAATTATTATGTCTGTTTTAGATTATTGAAAACAGTATACAAGAAAAGAAAAATTACAGATACAGAAACACTTCAAATTCATTTATTTTTGAAACAAGTACTTTTATTCAGAAAGGATGTATTCAGTTGATTGAAAGTGACAGTAAAAATCTTTTATTGTTACAGTGCATTTCTAAATGAAATATATATTTTTTTATTCATCAAAGAATCACTGTAAAAAAGTAGTTGCAAACAATCTATTTTAGCTACATTTAATATAAAATGTTAATCAACTAAATGTATTTAAATGTAGCTAAAATAAAATGATTGCAACCACTTACCTTATTATTATTATTATTTTTTTGTAAATTCAATTAATCATTTTTTTCAGTGATCCTTGGAAAATGTATCTCAATTTCCACAAAAACTATTAAGCTGCACAACTGTTTTAAACATTGATAATTGTCGAAATCAACATTGAGTTCCAAATCAGCATATTAGAATAATTTCTAAAGGATCATACGACACTCAAGACTGCAAAAATGACTTCTGACAATTTAGCTTTGCATCACAGGAATAAATAGTTACTTTAAATTGTAATAATATTTCACAATATTATTGTTTTTAATGTATTTTTGATCAAATAAATGCAGTCTTGATAAGAATAAGAGACTTCTTTTGAAAAAATCCAACAAATCCAAACTTTCAATATGGTGAACAAATAAAGTGTTTGCATGTTACTTTAGCTTATTCTTTTAAAATGTTGTTCATTATGTAATTAAGCTGTCTGTATTGCAGATACTGTGATAAAACCTTCTGCACTGCACACATGAATGAACTTCTTTCCTCTCTCTCTTACACTACAGGTTTGTGTTGATCTGATGAGGAAAGAGGAAACTATAGATCTCCCCTCCATCCTTCTCACACTAACTCTAAAGCACTCTGTGTAAAGTGTGTTTCTCTCGTATATGGGCTGAACGCCAGCTCTCGCCTGTGCTTTGTAGTACTGCTATTACTGATCTATTCTCACAGTGTTTGTATGGCTTCATATATCACATTTACTTGATATTACACTTCTTTGGGTCTTTGTTCCTGCCATGTGAAAAATACAAAAATAAACGTCTATGCAGAAAAGTACTGCAGAGGAACACACCACAAATCATGTAGGAATTCTGCCCTAGTAAATCCAAATAATCTCATGACAAACCAACCGAGGGATGCAAAATACACATTCTACACGTTCAGGGCCAAAGCATACTTTGTGCAAGTACATGAACGCAAGTGCTTTTAGTTAAACAGCTAAAAAATTATTTGCATGGAGTAGCAACACATATTTTGTATTTTACATCAAATTTTTTTCTCTCAGATCAACTAATGATACATACCTGAATAATATTACATTTGATTTAATAGCAAAGACACTGAAACTTAACAATAGTCCCCTTGGAGACTGAGAATTATTACAGCCACGATGCAAGAAAACACATTTAGATACACTACGAAAAAATACATTTCTTAGTAGTTTTGTCCTTTTTCCATAAATATATATATAAAATTCCCAAATCAAGGTACATTTACTTAAGAAGGAACTTACTTAAGATATTAAGTCTTGTTTTCTGGAACAATTATCAAAAGTAGGTGTCTTTAATCTTAAAACAAGAAAAATATGGGTACGAAAAACTTGCTCTCATTTCAAAGAGAAACCAAGTTAGTATCTTTTGTCATTTAATGTATCTTGATTTAGGAAAGTTTTAATAATTGTACTAGAAAACAAGACAAAAATTTTTGTTTTTTTTGCAGTGTACATATTCATTTGCATCTGAGTTTGCGTACTTGCACATAGTATGTTTCTGACTTAAGTTTGATCGAAGCTTTTAGCTTCAAAATGTTATATTCTTTGTGTATCTGAACTAGTGGTGTGCAGATATCAAGGGATTAAAAATGAGAAGATACAAATAAATTCAAACTATATGAAGATAACAAAGCAAGACAATAGGACATAAAAGGGTTAAAGGCGGACAGACTTATGGTTGGTTTTTACGTAACAGGTGCTTTAAAGGTGCTGTTTCCTGACCCTCCAGGATAACACATTACCAACTTGAACTTCAGTGTAAATAGTCATGTCACTCTTAGAATTACAGAAACTTCTCTTATTAATAAAAATCTGTTGACAAACATTTGCAATCCTCATTTCTACATTTAGGCCAACATCAACACCAATGACTGAAATGAACTTATCCAATAGTCTACATAAATGCTGAGGCGTATACACTAGTGTGTGAATGCTAATGTATTATTAATGACAATCTCTTCTCGCATGAATTCATAATGAGTTGTCTATGACATTGCCAGTGAACATGAGATTGCAGGTTAATTGAGGATTTTGTGCCAATGTCCTTGAAAATGTTTGTCTGAATTTTGTACGCTCACATTTCTAATTATTGACTATCTCTGTGTTTTCAGTGAATGTTTCATAATTTATTTATGTTGAATACAAGTTTAATTATCTAGGCTCTCTCAGGCTCTGCGGCAGTACATTCTGCAGCTTAAGAAGCCTCCGATTAAGCCATCAGTACATCAGTAAAAATGTCCAGGTGGACATTTCAGTTGTCCACACTGCGTGTCAAACAGAGAAAACATTTATTCACCGATGAAACTGTAGAGACAGGAAAAGTATTTTTATGTTTCAAGAAGAAAGTTTTAATGGTACCAGATGGTCCTACAGCTCGCACATTGAGTGTGTCTGTTTATGAACACAGGCTTCATTAATCTGAGATGTAGACGACACTCACCAGCAGCAGTGCAAGATGAGCCAGTCATCACCACTGCTGTGACTGCAGCGTATGCCATTAACACAGACACGAGTTAATGAAGTCTGAAGCCTTTTAATCCATTTGTATGCGGCTTTCTGTGAGTATACGTCCCCTATAAATCACGGCAGACATTTAATACTTGTGTCAAAACATGCATTGCTTATTGTCAATGACGCAGGGAAGCCTAAAGGGGCGTTTACACGGACAGTGATTCTGTTGCAATTGTCAAGTCTTTTGCCTTCGAGAAAGTTGCTGTAGATTTTGCATTTATGCATTTAGTAGATACTTTTATCCAAAGCGACTTAGAAGAGCTTTAGCAATACATCACAGAGCTAATATTCACAGTATACAATTCCAAGGTTTTTTTTTTTTTTTTTTTTTTTGGCAAGTGCATTGTGAATGTGGTGTGGTTCTGGCAGAAATGTTGTCTTCAGTTGCTGGTTTCAGCAGTTTGGGAAGAGGCTGGCAGCTCATTCCAACAGAGAAGGTAAAGGTTTTGGAAAGCGATTTGGAAGGAAGAACAAGGGACATCTTGTTTAGTGACCATATCTGGTAGAATTAAGCATGCATTACTTAATCCAGCTAAGGAGCGAAGTAACATGCCAACTACCAATGGGAGCGCAAACAGCAATCCACTTCCTGATAGTATGTCTACAGCCAACAGCAGTTATATTTAATCAATTTAAATGCTGTCAGTGTGAACAGGGCTTAAACTGCCAAAGCAAAGGTATAACTACGATTATTAAATGCATTATATAAATGTTCCTTGCTCTTGTGATAAAAGACTACTTCTATGCACTCTGGTGTATTATATTCATAGAAAGCTAATAGTTCATATTTACATCAGAACTATAAGAGCATATGAATTGAATGTCAAGTTTTTCATGTGCTTGGCCGATGTTTTTTTACTCATTTTACATGCGAAAAAGGGTTAGCCAATCATAATTGTAGGTCATTTACAAGCAGGGATTATACTATATCTCTGTCAATAGTATATTTCTATTTCCCATCACTAATACATAAACACAATAGGCCTACACATCCAGACTTAAGTGATTCTCTAGGCCATTGCACAGCAGACTCGGTCTAGAACAACGGTCCCCAACCTTTTTAGCACCAATATTTTCACGGACCGGGCATTAAGGTGTGAAGCATAAATACAACAAAATAAAATGATACGACTGGCATAAAAACTGTGGTATATTGTAAATATAATAATAAACATGAATCCACTGTGTATTCGTATGCAACTTTATTAGCAGCGTCCTCGTAACATCGCGCCAACATAACATGAATAATATATAATGAGCGAGTAGGCTACATCATTAATCCATTTTCCAAACCGCGTTTTTGTCTTATTCTTAAACACTATGGTACACCTATAATAAGTGTTTATATTCGGACTATTTTAGTCTGGTTGGGTCGGCAACGCTGCAGAGTAGCACAGTGCCTGCGTGACTCGCCATAGATGTAAACAGAGAGAAGTAGCTCCGGCTACAATGTTCTTCCGCTAGACGCGAGCGCCAAAAGTCACCGACTGCAGCTTTAATGTAAGTTATTTATTCTTTCTTGTGCGGCCCGATACCGGTCCGCGGTCAGGGGGTTGGGGACCGCTGGTCTAGAGTATAATCTGCTACCTGCTCAGGTGAAGGATTAGGACGGGGGCAGCTTCACTCATTCCTTCAGCATAATCTTTCCCTGCATGAGCAAGGCGGGGTCTCAGGTAAACCTCACATCTCTGCTGCTCACTCACAATCCCTTCGATCACGTTTAATAGGCTTATCCCGACGGGGGGCACTCCTGAGAGAGAGAGAGAGAGAGAGAGAGAGAGAGAGAGAGGGGGGGGGGTCTGACGGGGTCAAATGGACACAATCTGGATACAGAGAGTGGTTGTGATCAGTCAGGCACGGACATGCTCAATGGCAGCTTTCACTCTCAAACTGAGAGGCCATGGGCCAGAACTAAAATAGCTAAACCTCTAGAGACCTATAACAGTAGACTTTCACTGTTTGATTAATTTCTAATGTCAAACGTTCCTACACTCCAAAACAGAAAGATGAATATGTCCCAAGAGCTCGGAAGCATTTTGAGCCTTTCAACGTCACATATTTGTATGCAGTAATGAGAAGAATTTTTATTATTTAAATCATGTAGATTTTCAGTAACATGTCCGATTCAGAAAAATTACTCCTTCGAATTGGTTCTTTTTTTAGTGAATCAGTCAAAATTTTCTTTGCTCCAAGGATTGAATTCGTACAATAACCGTATATCCAGAACCGTATATCACACCGCAACTAATTCATTGTTATTTAAACAAAAACAGGACTGAAACTGTTCTTCTGCTGTGTAAACGTATGTTGACAACATAACTGTCACCATATACAGACATTGTATGTATGTCGAAATTATAAATGCGTTTTATTATTGGGAAATGGATAGAGAATCGTGTCATGCTGATGGTAACTTAGATTACAGTCTCAAAGAGGGACACTGTATTCAGCGTGGTGACTGACAGCAGAGGTGAAGGAAGCCTGCAGTGAATTACAGAGAAGGAAAATGAACACCCACACATGATGGATCCTCAGGACATCAGACAGCTACTATTATGTCTGGAGGATGAAATATTAAAGTAGAGCATGAAAGGAGATGTAGTGATCAAGATATTTTTGTACTCTTCAAATAAAGCACACACAGACTTCTTTTCTTCTTGATGTGCTACATTTTTACTGGAGGTTTCTACAGGCACACAAATCCTAGCACTGTCCTTCAGCCATCATTTCAAATGAGTGAAGAGCAGGCCTGAGATGAAACATGAGATATGTGAAGAAAATGAAAAAGAATTAAGCTAAATATTGCACATTTGAAATCTAAAGTGTTTTAATATGTCATTGTGTGTATAATGCATAGCATTCTAGATGAATTGAACATGTAGTGAAATGACACTGATGTTAGTGTTCATGACTTCAAAAAAAAAAAAAAATTGTGTGAGAATGAAAAGGGAGTGATGGAGTGACAGATGAAAGAGTGGAAAAGAGGCACTGATAAACCATCTAACTATGTTTACACTTTCACTGCATACAAAGCAGTGCTCAAAACAAGCATTCTGTTCTGAAAACTTAAATTCCCACTCCTAGAGTATATCGGACCACCCATGGGGCAGTCGTTTCGAGTCCCCTGAGGGCATAAGCTGGTACCTCTCACACAAAGCCAGATCTGTGCAGAGTAGATGGCAAAGAGGCCCTGTATTTGGCAGCCGTCTTGCCAAAGCACTTTGCTCCACAGACCTTTTAGGTTCCCTTGTGCAGTGATCCTAACTTGTGTGGGAGAGAACTCTGGCCTGCCGGTGTACCCAGGCTCACTATTACCACAGCCAGGCTCCGGCTCCACAAACAGTGCATCAAGGAGGTGTACTGTAACTCCTCTAGATTACAGCTTCAGGTCAGGCGGATACAGTATACACTTCATGGTGATGCGTGTGAAAGTTATTCTGCTCCATCCCTGTCACACATCGTTTCAGTTGAAGTGCCGGGTATGATAAGGGATGCATGTACAATTGAATGTGACTGACACCGGATTTTCTCCATCCGGTAAGCTGAGCTCTTGCGCTTATCAAAGAGCTCTTGTTGGATGTGTAATGTATCAGTTACTGCAAACAGGCCTGCTACACCGGACCCTCAGCTTCCACACACTCTTTCCTTCTTTTCTCCATCCCTCATACTGAGGCTTTGCGCTTGGATGACATAGCAGGCGGTGAGGGGCGAGTGGATATTTGACTGATTAATGAATTAATAATTTGACTGATTGATGATTGATTTTTAGTTAGAACCAGTATCGAATTTCCTGAAGGAAACAGCAGTGCTTTCAAGACAGTATGAGAATAGTGTTAAAATTTCAGCCTTTGGTGTTTAGTGTAAGTCTAGTTTTCATTCGGCTGCCCACAAGAATCGACTAGGGATGGATGCAGCGATCTTGATTTATCGATACTTCCGATGCATAATTATATTAATAGTTTTTTTTTCTTCCCTTTTTAACTTGGGAATTTATTATCCATTAAATGTGATAAAGGACCAAGCTAACAAAACTAAGTTTTGCAAACAAAAAATATGTTTCTTTTTTTGCCCATGTTCTTAAGTTATAAAAACTTTATTTCTGAATAATCTCTGATCAAGCTTGTTTTTTTGTTTGTTTTTTTTTTTACAAAATTTGTCTGTGGTTATGCAAATTATACATGGACTTTTTAATCATTTTTTCAAGCGGTTAATAAACAAAACTGCTTGCGTCTTGCGGAAGAACATCGTTGCCGGAACTACTTCTCTCTGTTTATGTCTATGAAGAATCACAAAGGTACTGGGTTACTCTGCCGCGGTATCCCCGAAGCAATCTAAAATATTCCGATTTAGTAAGACTAAATCAATTACAGAAATGTATTACTTACCATAGAAATCAACAAAGCAGCACTGCCTTACAAGCAATTAAAAGACAGCAAAAGCAAAGTGAAGCACTACTTAATTTGATAAATACCTGTAGATGAGGAAAACCCTGACCAGGATTGTTGAAAAAAAAAAATTGTTGTGTAGTTTTACTGCAACTCCTGTATGTTTATAGTTAAATCATTTTAAAGCTTATTCTTTCCATTAAAACACACTGTGAGTATTTTATATCACAGCTGGTAAACATGCTAATTTCATGCCTGTGTTTTAAAAAAAGTGCATCAGTCAGCTGCGTTTGTGCTTCTTCTGCAACACTTTGGCAATAAACTGAGACATTAAATTAGATAAAATACAATGTGAGTATAATTGAAGTGAGCTCTAAAGTATGTTATGAATGATGCAGGATCATAGTGAATATAAGCCAGGTACACAACTCCCTCCAGCTACTGAGGGATGAAAATTGACACATGACAACATGATGTAGAACAGTCATCAATCAAATGTCACGGCTGTACTCAGGCAATACATGCCCAAGATGTGTGATCCTCTACTTTAAAACACACACACACACACACACACGCACACACACACACACGCACACATCCTCAGATACTTTTGGAATTTGCAATATTTTCCACCTGCCTGAACTCATCATTAGCACTATGGTAATTGCTTGGATCTTAGATAGCCCACTCATTACAGGACTCAAACGATTCTGAATCCAATTAGAGACAAATCTGCCTCTCGTAAAAATGTAATTCTCCCCATAAATTTATAATTCCTCTCTATTTAAATGATAAATCCACAGGTAAGATTGGTGCAGATGTCATATCAGACATATTTATTGAATTCATCTAAGCTAAATTAGAGGCTCATGATCAAAGAAATATATATTATAGAGTATAGAATATATATTATAGAAGATTGCATAGTGACAGTAGACACTAATATTTAGGTGCAATCAGTGCTTCACATAAATTTAACAAAAACATGTTTACAGTTAGAAACTGTAGAGGAGGATAGGTTGTTTAAGTCACTTTACAGCAGTTCTGTGTATTCATAATCTATATGCAGGTGCAGTACAACAAACACTTGCCAAAACGTGCTATTATGCCAAGAGCTCCAGATGTTCATGCACCTCCCCCAGAGACTGCATGCTCATCTGATTTACATAATTATGTATGTCACAAATTAGACTGACATTTACATAAGACTACAACTCAATCAGGCCTATGAGCTTTGCATACTTGAAATATTAGGCGGTTAAATAGAGGTTTTGCAGTGAACTACATACAGATCCTTACTAGGGCTTTAGAAAATAGAGGTTGGAATATAAGACTTCAAATAACTTTATTCACTAGGTGGCGCTATTTCACAGCTCAGCATCTCATCAGGTGATGGACATGCCTGGCTCAGCTCAGCAGCACCATAATGATGTTACATGTCACGGGCATTTGTAGACGTATCACTGTGTGTACAATTTATCAACACACACTGTCATTCTATCTGCCTCCGCCTGAGTTCTGTCACTGAAGCCCAGCCAAACAGCCACCAACCACATCCTTAAGGGAAATAAGACAAATGTCAAGCAGATGTGTGTGTGGAAGCACATACTGATATATCGCTGAAATAACGGCCTGCCCACAGACTCCAAAGTCAAGCAAAAGAAAAGATCCGGCCGGCGATGTGGGTCTGTAGGAGTGTTTAAGGATTTAGAGCAGTAATGTTGATGAGTGTGCTAACAGCAGGAAATGAGGGCGGCAGGGGAGCAAGGACTCAGTGGAGGGGAACACAATCTCCCACTGCCCCGACAGATGACTTGCTGAGTCTCGCCTCCTCATTACCATCTCGGTTCCTGTCAGTGTGTGTGTGTGTTTACGCATTTAAGGCCATAAACCAAGCCTCTGCCTCTTTTCAAGCTCTCATTTTAGACCCAGCTAACAGGGAGCTTTCCCAGAACATTCTGGAAGGGCTCTTTCAAAGTTATGAACAAATGTTCTTTTAGTAATGTTATAAGAACATTCATTCAAAATTATGTATTTGGTGTTTAATGATGTTCTCAAAAAGTTAGCATAAGGAATTGCATTTTTGTCAAAGACTACATCCATTTCGGATTCGGAATGACGATTTAAACATAGATGGAGTAGATTGCTGCCATCAACACATCCAGAGCTTGCACAGTCATATATATCTTCCGGTGTTGGCATTTATTTCTATAACATTAGGCACGTTTTGAATTATATGCTGTTAAATGTTTGACGATTGCATTATTTATTTGACATATGTGTCATGCTTAACATATTATTGCTTGTTTGTGTTTCTTCTTCAGTGTTTTGTGCCAGAGATTCAGTACTCAATGTCAGTGGCAGGGAAAGAGTTAAGTTGGAAGCTCATGTAATGTTTTCTTATGTTACTACTTGTTCAAGAACATTCAGAGAAAATTCAAATGCATAATTCCCATATTTTCAAAATTATAAAATGAACTTTTGCACAACATTTTAAAAACCAGGTGTTTTGAATGTTCAGAAACAACATTTTTATTAACTAACTTAATGGAACGTTAAAGGAACATTCTTAGAATATATTTTTGTTAGCTGTGTAGGCAGGTAGGCAAACTCAACTCCCACAATCCAATGCATCCCATTAACTGCTGCACAACTCAGTATTGACAAATCATTTTGTGCTTTGCTTGGTTACACCCTGTATTTTGTACATTATAGCAAAATGAAGTATAAGAGAGTGTACAAATGTGGTCAGTTAGATTAGATTAATTTACGATTTTGTGGGATGATTTGCATAATCAATACTCAACCAATTCACTCAAATGAAAGAATCGATATCACTTTAGGGGCTGAAGCATGCTGTTTAAACATGATTATTACACATTATGGGTCAAACAAAGCATGATCATATAGAAGCAGAAAATGGAAAAGCCTGTGGTTGTTTCACATGCTAAACCTCAATTTCTCTTAAAGTCCATTGTCTTAATGGATTTCTTTCTTTTGTGCGGGGGTCTAACTCTCCCAGCTGAGATCCGTACTCTCTCCATCTTTTCCACGATGACTGTCTAATTCAATTAGAATCGTGCATAGTGGTTTTGCAGTATTTCGGTCTGCTGATTTACTTTGCTATTCACGGGTGACTTCATTCTAAAAGAGCTCAAACACCGAGAACGAGCTGATCCCAGAGGACAGTGTTGTTTCTCGAAAGTTGCTCTTTCGAAGCTGAAGACATTTAATGGATGTCTAAGATACTGTATTTTCAATATAAACTTTGTTGCGGATGTTTCTTCTAAAATTCCTTGGGATAAATAAAAGTAGAAAAAATTAGATGTTTTGGCTTAGAGTAAGAGTCTAGAGCTATACAATTTATGTAGATATCATTGCTTAAATATTTTGCTATAGGTCAATAATAAGACATATGTGTGTATACTCAGATCTGTGACAGTTGCACATCAAAAGACTTTAGTATTTTTGGTAATTGTAAATGCATTAATTTGACTAATTGCGAAATTAAAACATTTTCAATTATGACTAGACATATTAATAAAACAAACAAACAAAAAAACTATTACTGTATTACAGATGTCAAAACTTCAGTTATATATATATATAATATATCAAATTTGAAAAAAAAAATATTCACTTGTATTGCATTTTTTTTTATCTAATTTTGGAAATACCACATAAATAATTTGTATTATAACAGAATTAAACTCAGTTGGTTTTTTAATCTTTTTTTAGTTAATTAAACTGCTTTTTTAATCAAAGCTAGGCCTATATTTTCAACCTTACCTCAGAGACAACTAAACTGAATCACGCTCCAACGACGTCACATACAAAGTGAATCAGGAGTTAATATTTTCCCTGATGAGAGATGCCTTAATTGATGCGGAATGAAAATGCTGTATCCAAAGAGGCTGGGCTCACCAAAAAAAAAACACAAAAAAACAACGGCTCTCTGGGTGGACCAAGAGCAAGAAAGGCTTTTTTTAATGGCAAATCAATTACTCATTTGCCCGGCTCCTCTGATTAATTACCCAGCACTTAATGTTTTTAACGACTTTGTGGACTAACTGGACTATTTAATCACCCGCAGCTCAATCCACAGGCAAACACTGACTTTTCCCATTCCATCACAGAGGAGAGGGGAGAGACGCCATCGGCCGGCATCCATCACTCTTTGCCTCCCTCTACCTGAGCAATCTTTAATGGATAGAGGAGAGAGTGCGGGCAGACTGTGGATCAGTTTTTCTTCTGGTTTTGTTAGAGGAATTGTAAACATCCCCACAGCCATTTGTTGGTGCGTGTTCGCTCTCTAATAAATAGTGGGCGGCTCTAGTCTGAAGGGCAATGCTGCCATTGCTGCTGCTGCTGTTTGTTGTCTTTCCACCTACAGGCGAAAAATCCTGCATCCAGTAGATGTAGTGACATTCCAACTGCCGGAATATAAAATCATATTTCATCAAATTACAGTTGCTGTTTTTTTTCCGTCAAGCTCTTTGTGGTGTTAGCAAGGTTTTGTATCCTGAAAAATAGCTCAAGTGCTCGAGAGAATATCAGCACAGACTGGCTGAAATATGAACCCGCGCACAACAGATCTGTGGCGCATCATTAATTTCACAGAACTGCTTACCCCGTGCTTGGCACCGGGATATTCATATTTCCATTCATATGCCACCGTATAAACACATTTCTCTTTGTATATCAAACAGAATGGCAGCTGTAGTTGTTATCTCTCGTGAGCAGGGTAGACAATAAAACCACCAGGGCAGGCCAAGACAATAATGGTCAAACCCTCTTCAAAACAGACCAGGATTTGGCAAATCCAGACCTCCGTATTTCATTTCACATGGGCAGGATTACAGTGAATTATTGATATCAGGAATCCCTTTCTATCACAAGAAGTCTGTTTGTGTCTGAGTAACAGTGGGAGTTTTATACCAGCTCTTCTCTGCAAGTGAACACAGCTGTCTGCATTGAAAGAGCGTTCATAGATTTGTTGATTATAATGGAAGCATCGTGCCACTTGCAGAGTAGATGGCACATTTTTAGTTACTTTAAAGTGTTAATAGGGCAGCTATGAATTTTTCTGGAGATAATCTATTCAGTTCAGCACCGATGACACTTAAGCGCAATATATATTTTAGGAGGATGTGTATGCACATACGCTAAGATATATATGTGAGTGTGTGTGTAAAGCTGTCAGGGGACTGAGATGGGGGCTAATGAAGCAGCCTCTGCTCCATCACTTGGGCTGGTGAAGAGGGATGGCTTCAGGCACAGTTCCTTAACTCAGCGTTCTGCTCAAGGTTACCAGACCTTAATGTATTTAATGCTCCATAATACCTGACAGAAATGGGCAAAATATATCACACACCCACACCTGACAGATTTTCTTCTTTCAAATCGCACGCCTCTTCTCACTGATGTACCATGTAGGGCAAGTTGTGTATTTAAAAAGGGCTTTGGATGTAAATAATTAATGAGGATTTCTGGTCTAATGGATTTTAGGGTTTAAGAACATTTCATCAGGAAGGTCAAGTGGTAGATGTAATACTTCTGACCCCTTTAACCTCCATGAATGCCTTGTGTTTGTACGAAGCATGCAAATTAATGCACGAAAGACAAATCTTTTAATTTGGGAATAACATTCACTGATAAATCGCTCACGACAGGACCAGGATCATGCACTAAGAAAATAAATAGCATACATTTCTTGAAAACCACATTTGCAGGTCGCTATGTCTCCGCCTTCCATTAATGCCTCACTCGTAATCAGATTCTAGGTTGCTGTGCATGTCTACAGTGACATTAACCACTTGATAAATATACAGCCATTTAAACATAAGCCTTTTATTCATAATAGCAAATTCATAATCACATAGATCGTCTCTTATTGAGATGGAGCCTCATAATGAATAAGGGCTTAATTGTTTTGTTTCGTTGGGATTCTAGAGTTTGGCATACAGCTGCATGCTTATCAGACGGACGAGTTTGATTCTAACAAAGTGCGGCAGAAATCACATTATTCCTGAGGAGAAGGGCTGAGATGGACGTTGACGGAAACTCGCAAAGAAGGGAAAGAAAGTGCAGAGCTGCATGCATTGTTGTAAGACTATCAAAAAAAAAAAAAAAAAAAAAAAAAAAATATATATATATATATATATATAGTCACATCTCCTTGGATTTCTCACAGTGGCACTTTAAAATAACTCATTAACCAAGATTAAGTAGTTCATAAATATGAAAATGTATAAATCATGTTTAAGACATTTTTAATGGCTCATATGAATGTGGATTAACTAATGCTGTTTTGACAATATTAGCACAGATAGCACCATTCAGAATTTAATTTAGGAAGCAAACACGATTCAGATTTGTAATTCAAATTTGAGCTTGACGAAGCAGAAATAACCTATTATTTCTGAAAATCAGAAAATCACATAACTGCTGTAATTATAGGACTAGTCTTTAGTAATACATTTCATTTTTGTATTCAGTAAGAATAACTGATAAACAACATAATGGGGCCTGTCCTGAAACATAGAGAATATTAACAATCAGCGCTTGAAATACCACCCATAAAAATGAAATAAATAAATTAGATGTATTTTAGCTAAAATAATGAGAAAGATGAGATAATGAGAAAGCTCTGAATGTTAAACAGATACTCATGAACAGAAAATAAGCCAAATGGGCAGCAAATGATGAAAACAGGTTCACAAAATGCCATGGGCCAGATTTAAAACTGCATGAACAGTACTGTGGCTTAAGGAATCTTAAAATCGTACCATAAGACCCAGGCTCCGACATAGATTCCTTTTTGTACCACTAGAGATACATCTAGCAACATGTTCACTGTCATTCTGTCTAAAACTGCATGTGCTATGCCTAAGCCTAAGTGAGAAGAACATGTGTGCTCACTATCTTAAAAACTAAATATTTAATACTTTCATGAAGAAACATGAAACATTCTGTACACACACTGAAAGCTACATCATGTGAAATGTCAAATACAGATAAGGTCAAACACAGCTTGACAGTCACAAATACAAATACACACAAATATGCTGTCTGCCACTCTGTCAATGCTTAAAGCCAGCTGATGTATCTGCTGGTAAGGAAAAGGGCACTGATAGTAGTATCAATCCCTACAGTCAGAGCCCATCCTCATTGATTCCACAGCCATTCATCAAACAGCAGGAGTAGACCTCCATCCTTCCTGCCCCTCTCACACACTGAGTGGGAACATTTAGTCCCTGCCATGCTGGCCAACTTCAGCTGAAACCCACGAAAGGGTCTGTCTAACCTCAGCTGTACGATTTAAGAATACACCAGACATGCCGGAGATTGACGCGTAATCACATTTTACGCTGTGATTTTGTCTCCTAACACACTTTGGAGAGTTGGTCGTCTGCGCTCTGATGCCGTCACTTTACCTGGTGCTGTTTATTCAAATGAGATTACGATGACAAGTGGCCCTGCAGACATGGATATTGCGCTCCCAATTTTTCACAAGGTGCAAATGAAATTATAAAATTTTAATGTTGTCAAAGTTAACGATTATGTTCCCCTAATGATTTGCTCTCTCTACTGGAGGACATTGATCGTACTGTGGTCATTATCAGCACGCCATTTGTGATTACATCTGATTAGACTCCAGGTAGTCGCGCCGATGAGTGCTGTAAAAACTGATTACCATTGTGATGAGAGCCATCGACCGGCAAACAGTTGCATTGGGTATTACTGCTCATTAGCGATTCGATTGATAAAAACAAGGGCAGACGGAGCAGGAAGAGGTTTAAAAAGTGCGACAGGAAGAGGAGAAAGTGCAGTTGCAAAACATATATATTAAGAAATGTCAGGTTTGTTTTTTGGTGTAAGTATTTTTACCTCAAATAGAGAATGAGCAATAAATTCTAAAAACCAAAGTTTGTTTATCCCTAAAAATAAACAAACTACTGTATCAGATTTAATATGCAAATTTCAAACACCTCTAAATTATTGGCATGATCAAAACTACTGAAAAACTACCTTACTACCTCACTAACTACCTTTTGTACACAATCTGCTACATGCCTTCTGTAGCTTAATTGAACTTTTTTTGGCCAGTAAAAGTCTTCAGGTAGTTTGTACATGTGTCTTTTTCTGTAATATCCTTAATGATTTTTTATAAAGTAATCATGCATTTTATATTTTACAATGAACACTTACTGGAATGAAGCAACTTATATTAACTTGATTCTAATTTTTTGGGGGAAAAATCACATTAAAATATTAGTCAAATAAAATGCAGCATGCTTTTACATTTCCTTTTAAATATTTTGTCAAAAGGTTGCATTTAAAAAAAATACTTTTGTCTGACTGTTATTTTATAGGCTAGGCTTTTCCAGGGTTTTTATTTAATGTATTATTTGCTGGCATTATGTTGAGTAAATCACAAATAAAATATCTTTATGTCCTTACACACACACAAACAAAATGATTTGTTACAACACATAAATTAGTGACAAAAACATCAAAAAACAAAAAACCTTTTAAAGGTCGCGTTTTGGGGAGTGTTAAAAGCACATCAGCTCAAACAAATGTCTCTTGTCAGAGCATAATGGACCAATTAGATTTCCCACTTGAAAAATACAATCATGACATATCTTTGGCTTGTCTTATGGCCGATGAAGACGTAAATTCTGACAAAATGGCCTTTAATTGTCCTTTGCCATATGAGGTTGTCTGCCCAGGGAATCTGGAGAGAGGCCATGCCTGCAACAGCAATTAAAAATGACATAAAAATGGTGAGTGGCCTACATAACTCAGGCCTCATTATGTTTGATACGGCCGCTTCCCTCAGCTCAGCCTTCAAAGAGCGAGCACAGATCCAGGCCACACTGTGCCGGGCTTGGGCTGTTTTTAGCTATTCAAGTAATCCTGCGTCCCACCTGGGGTAACAACGGGAGAGGAAAAGAGAGGAAGAGACGAGACAGCGGAGACATCACATGGCAGATTTAATGAACAGACTTGTCGTGATGTGATAAATGTTGCAGGGTGACATTATTAGATGTCTCAAAAGGGAAAGACCCTTGCAGTTCCATCATGCTACCATCATGCAATTTTAATACGAAGCCGTATTGTAGGGAGGGCTGCACTCAACGGGTGGCAGATGAGCAAGTTCGTGACAAGAGCTGCCATGATGTATGGATTTGATTTTACAGATGCTGTCAGAACTGAGAATCTGTGTCCTCAAACACAGTTCAGGCTGGTCCTTTTGGCTGTTATCAAAAAGATTGCTGCCTCTCTGACTAAGTGCATTTACTTGTCAGAAAAGAAATAGGAATGGACACTTGAAAGCAATTCCATGATCGATTCCAACAAAAATTGTCCATTTCTTCTCTTCAATAAAGGTATGGGTCAAATTAAACTCATCTCATATTCCATCATGCTTTATGCTGTAAAAAATTTCCAGTGCCTTAATGTGCGCACACGTAAGAAATTTTAGTTTCAAAATTACCCAGGATCCCACAAACTCTCTCTCCCTGAATCCTGACAGATCTTCGCTGAATGGAAAAGTGAAATCCCAGAAGCAGAATAAAGACAGATGAGTATGTGGTTAAGGGGACATCGACAGCAAAAAGTGAATCCGAACTCCAAACCTCAGGAGCCTCCTGGACTTGGAGATGTTATGTTAAGAGCATGATATCACTAAACTACTTTGACAGCTTGATGAAAAATTTAGAATGCTGAGTTTTAAAGATTCTCTCCAGAGAAATATTTTGCTCCTTTAAAATCAGTCATATTTTTTTTAATTGCTGATATTTTTCAAAAAGAACATTGCAAGTTTTGCTACCAAAGGCGAGTTCTTAAAAATACATCATACTGCAAAAAAAAAAAAAAAAAAAAACTATCTTTGTTTTCCATTAAAAAATACCTAATGAAGGCTACAGTACAAATGATATATTTAAAATCATGTACACTCACAGGAGATGTCTCTAATAAATGACCCAAAACTTGCTTTTTCTAAAGGTACATTTTCGCAACAACAATTAACTAAAAACAGAAAAGTTTTTCCTTTGCGATTTTGAAAAGTTTTGTGTATGGAGGAAATTAGATCTGTCCACACAGATCCGCGAAAAAGACTGCATGCCAGGCCAGTACTACTCCTGCAAACGTCTAGACAGAACACCTAATATAAATGCACATGACGTCACCGTATTCACAAAATAGTGTTTTTGTAGTTTACATAGAGACAATAATGGTATGGTTTTCAAAACTGTGCACTGTGAAACCCGTCTTCAAAAGTTTATACAATACTGTTTCTGTTAAAAATACCGTTCAAATAGTTTTCAGTTTTTAGTTGCAAAGAGTGGTCCTCCTCCCCACTCCCCTGCTGGCCTGCATTCACACTTGCATTAAACATTTCGGGCCAGAGCACGTTTACATCAAGTACGTGATAATGGAGAAAACCACTTTTGCTTATATTCTGCGTAATAAATTTCTAACTTGTGCCGTGCAGCCGTTTTCATTTGTATGTATCAGAGAATTATTACAGAGGCAGCTGCCGTTAATGAAAGAATTTGCAGCTTTATTACAAACTACATTTCCCGTTGATCAATATGGTGAGAAACAGGCCTGTTATAAACCTAATTAGGCCTACAATTGATTTAATTGAATTAGCTGAAATGTGCACTGTAGTAGTTGTAACAGAATATGTTAGTGGTATATTCAAAGCAACTGAACCGTGCTCTGGCCCACTTCTTCCAAGCAAGCCAGGGATGGCTAAACGAACCTACGGAGCGATCACACTAGTCAAACGAACCAGGCTTTGGTGGTCAAACGTGCTCAGGTTCAAAATGCCTAGTGTGAGTACACCCTTAGATGGAGCTGGGCTTTTTCTTGCATTATGCTGCATCCACACCTATAGGTGTCAGTATAAAGTCAAAGAACTATTTTTATTTGTGAGAGTCTGTTTTGTGAGGTACTGTATATAGCGTTAATGAAACAGGTAACCAATGTTACAATGTACTGTAGTAGGAAATAAACTATTGAAATAAATGAGTTAAAAGACAAACTTGAGAATAAGGGTGAGCAGTATACAATTAAGAATTTGCTAAATCCAGTAGAAGTATAATAACATTATTGTTAGAATATCTGGGAAGTACTGGATTGCACAGGCGAATATAATTTGTGTGTGTGTATTCCAATTCTTGCCACGAGGTTCTGAGGGTGGACGGAGGAGCTGAACACATAGCGTCAGATGAAGATCTATGAAGTCTCTAAGCGGGTACAAGAATCAAGGGTGATTGAATGTGGGTTGGAACATTAATTGGGAGGTTATAGATAGAGTGTCAATGGTCCATTCGAGAGATAGGGGGCGGTAATGCACTTATAAGTCTGCGATCTGCTGTAAAACAAGAAGAAAAATAAGTATTTGTGAGAGAAACAAGCAAAATTAATGAGGTGGTGTTTCAATTTGTTTTTTATTTGAGGGGTTAAGGGTCTGTCTATATACAGTAATCTTCCTTCATCCACTTCACAATATGGAATGCACTTAAAAATTTGCTGCAAGGAGTGCCCGAGGGTAAAACTTAAGGGAAGTTTGCGGATATGTTTACAGTGACAAAATGCAGTGACAAAGCGTCAGGTTTTGTTAGTTTCAAATCGCAATTTTATGGTGTTGTAGTATGTCCTAAAGCTGACTTGTTCAGCACACTCAAAAATATCCACATTTTCTTCAAGAAAAGAGTACATATTTTTAGGCCATAGAATAATAGTTGAATTGGGATGCAGCACATTAAATCTGGTAAAAAAAAAAAAAAACAAACAAAAAAAAAAACATCCTGTGAGGACCAGAAGACAAAATTACATTAATATTCAATGTAAATTCTCTGAAAACAAGCTGTAATGTCTTGTGCAGATTTGCTTCTCAGGTCAAAGTAATTGTTTAGAGAATGCTCAGATATTTTTCCTAAAAAACAAAACCAAGACATTTATTAAAATGATGAGTTCTTCCCCCTGTGTTGTGGGGTTAAGAAATAAACAGAGCTCGAATTTAAAAGCCACATATGCATTGAATTAGCTTTGGGTTTTTGTCTTGCAGCGTAAAACATCCATTTGTAAGCATAAATTAACCCTATTTTGTTTGCTTTATGCTTTAAATGAAAAAAAAAAAAAATAATGCAAAGGAAAAAATAAATCTATAAAATATCTCAAATCAAGATACATTTTCTATTTTGAAGTCAATGCAAATCTGCTTTTCAAATAAATGTATCTTGTTTTAGGGATGTTTAGATATTTGACTGGTAAACAATACAAAAACATTTATCAAGAAAATGATGTTTTACACTTTTTACATCCAGGCAAATGTTTTCTCTAGTATTTTCTCCTTACTGTGCTAAAATTAAAACTATGTTTCCTTATTAGCACTTACTTATTAATACCCTGTGGAGCAGCAAAAGAGATAATTGCTTTGTCAGTCACTGCTGACAGTGTTTAATGTGTCTCAGTAATGACAACACTGCACCGTTCACAACAAACCTGCGCAGGCGGAAAGACAAATGACAATATCTCACACCGGGTCTCATTAGAGGCTAGTTGGTGTATTTCCTGTTCCAAATGTATTTCCTAAAAAACTATCGGTTCCAGCGGCTGTAACTTTTATGGGGCGAGAGTATCATATTCTTGTCTGCTCAGGAACTCCTCTCAATCTGCAGCTGCCCACGTTTCATGCATCATCATACGTACATCACACACACACACACAACGAACTGACTCTCAGAACCTGGAAGCAGACTGAGCCCTCATCTGCTCCGTGGACGTGGGCTGGGTGACAATCACCAAACCGCACTGATAGTGAACAGAGAGAGATAAGTGGGGGAGGAAAGGAAGGTGATGAGGAGGATATATGCAGAGATGGAGAAATGTGTTGATCAAGATCAGGGTTCGCTGAAAGGGTGAATAGAGTTGAGGAGAGAAGGGAGCTTGTGGAGAAAATGTTCCAGTCAGGAATGAATGCTGAACAAATAACCTCTTTAAAGTTGTGTTATCACTCATCACCTCTAAAGGAATATTCTTGAAGAAGAATTCACCCTCAAGTTGTTCTAAGCCTGTATGACTTACTTTCTTCTGTTGAACACAAAATAAGATTTTTTTGATTATCAAGCAGTTGCAGGTAGCCATTGACTTCCATAGTATTGTTTTTCCATACTACAGAAGGCTACCAGCAACTGCTTAATAATCAACAATATCTTCTTTTGTGTTCAATAGAAGAAATAAACTATTTCACATTTAGAACAACTTTAGGGTGAGTAAACGTTGACAGGATTATAATTTTTCAATATAATGGAGAACTGTTGCTGTCAAACTTCATAACGGTCAAAAAAGCAGCATGAAAGTATTATATACAGAAGAAGCCTATGCACTAAAATCCCAGTTTTCTGAAACCATATGATATCTTTGTGTGAAGAACATATAAACAATATAAAAGAGAGGCTTAAGTATTTTATATATGAATACCATAGATATCATATCTTAAATGAATATGACTCTAAAATAACAATGACAGTGAGGGAAAAGCTCTCCAAAAGCATATCAACATATCTGATATCAGCAAAATGAATGCAGAATGCATTTCTGATTGGCTAGTTATCTATTTAGCTTTAGGGCCAGATTTACTAAACAGGGCAAATTAGAGCGAGAGTACACTTCCAAAACATCACTGATGGGCATGGAAATATCTGCAGATGAACATCTCGTTTACATATCCACCAAAGCAATATACCAAGTGCAGCGCAAATTAGTGTGGTAGCAAATAAGCAGAGTCAATGCTCATCAGGTGCGGGTGTTCTATTTATGACACAGTTTAAAATCATTTAAGACATGCTTTTTTTAGCATTAAATAATGCCGTAAATACCAACAATGTGACAAGCGCACACGTTAGTAAATTCTGTTGCGTGATTCATTTTAATACTCTCCTCCCATAAATTTTGCGTCTGAAAGGGAAACTCCTACAAATGCAGTTTCAATAAGATCAGACACAAATAACTCTGTCCACAGTTTTTCAGTGCTAAATCTTCACTTTATCCTGACATTGCTATTTTTACGCCAAAAGATGGTTTGCGCTGCCACAAGCTGTTACTAAATCTGGTAAATGTTTTTTCACTGAGCCTTGGGCTATTAATAAAATAAAAGTACTTATAGTATAAAAATATAAACAATTAACAATAAATTAATTAATATCTGCCAGGTATAGGGACCTTTTATTTCCATGGTATTTAAAAACAAACAAACTTTTTTTTAATGTGAGACTTTAGAACTATATATTATTTTATTTGTATTATTATATATTACAATTTATATACATATATTATTGTTATATACTGTATTTTTGCAATTTTTTGGGATATAGTAGGTTTTGATCTTTTCTTCTTAATATATATGAACATTTTGTTTATAATATCTTGTTATGATTGGACTGAATACCTTCCAGCCCTGTTTTATTTGTGTGTACTTGGTCTGCTCGCGAAGCACTTTGGTCAACATTCTTTTTGTTTTAATGTGCTATTATAAATAAATTTGATCTTGACTTTGACCTTGACCTTTTGCTGGTACGTATTACTCTGATTTAATTACATCAAAATATATGAATGAGAAAATATAGCTTTAAAGACAGTGGATTTTTAGGCCAAGCCATGAGAGGCAGAGTGAATGATGGATGATAGAGCATGATACATCTGATTCTGGGGCCCTGAGGAGAGGGCTTATAAAACTGATATATAGCATGGAGGACATACTGTACTCTGCTCCTGCAATAAGGTGGATTCTGGGAGTACCACATATTATTTATTCCCCAAACCTCATGAATATTACTCCAGCTTTTGCATGCAGGGAGAGGCAAGAAACTTGCCAATGCATACTGAAACACACATAAAATTAGACATTGTACATTGCTATTAGCTACGGAGCCCCGCAAATAACATGCAAGAAAAAAAAAGAAAAAAATTGCATGGACGATTTACTAATTCGTTCCCTCAAGTTACTAAAACGTGCACTCGATTACTACTGCATTCCCTCGATTTACTATTGCGTTCGCTCAATTTGCTAAATCGTGCGCACGATTTAACAAATCGAGGGAGTGAATTAGTAAATCGTGCGCACAATTTATAAATTGAGTGAACGCAATAGTAAATCGAGGGAACGCTATAGTAATCGTGTGCACGTTTTAGTACATTGAGGGAACGAATTAGTAAATTGTGCACACGATTTAGCCTTATATGTTTTCCTGCGTGTCATGTGCGGGGCTCCGTAATTAGCTGAATCATACATTTCACTTTTTTCCTATTAGAGCATCAGTTTAAAATGCATGATAAATGCACAAAGGTCTGTGAGTGCAGATAAGCTTTTAATATCTAAAAAAGATCAAGTACAATAGAAACCTTTAAACAGCATTGCTGCTGCAATGATTGCTGTTGCGAGCGAGGGTTGTTTTTTTTTTTTTTTTGTGATGCCGTTGATGATGTGATGACAGAATTCTATCCAAGGCCATTAGAAGAAGGCAGAAGCCCTGGAGCTTCTAGACATGCTAGGTTTAGGGTCACTCGCTGTGTCATTGAAATCAATCATCTTTGAACGCTCCGTGCATCAGCGACAGACATTTTCATAAACCCTCCACCCCCTGAGCACCAGCGCACCAATGAAAAACAACGTTCTGCCCACACTATGGACATCATTACCCTTTTAAAACTCATCTCCACGAGAACGCCGGGCTGACATAGGGCCTCTAGTGTCTTTGAAGGACAGGTTTGATAAGATTACAGCTTTAAAGCACATCATTGTTGGAGAGAGAGAGAGGGAATTCATAGATGTGCAGCCTATGTGCAGATGTGTGTTTTCTCCAGAGCTAGTGTTGATGAAGACAGTGGATTCTGATTTTGAATATAAAATGATGCCGTGATGGATTTTTACCTTGTGGGCACGATTCTCTACCTCAGCATGGCCCAGATCTTTAGTAAACATCATATTTCTCCAGCCATACCATTGTTTCACCTTGTAGGTGACCTTGTAGGGGCTCAGGAGGCCCTGGTGGTCAGGTGAGGAGATAAGCCCTGGACTCATTTGATATACAGTGCTGTCTTCTGAAGGCTTGGCCTGCCTGCTTGCTGTCTCTCTTAATGGATCATTTCAATCTGTTGAAAGTTACTTAATCCCTCCACCATGGCAGGAACCTTGATTCATCGCTGTATGACCCTGCTCTCTTTCTACATGACAGCTTCTGCGCTCATGACATCCCCTTGGCTTCTCACATCCTGCGAGGTGCCTGGTTTTAGTCTAGCCTTGAGCGCTGGGCAAACCCAATGGCTCCTTTCACAATTGAATGTGAAATTAAGATAATTAACTAGATCAACTAGTAAAGCTAGATAAACTGAAAAAAGATAAGCTAGATAAACTCAAAAAAGTGAAATATCACGCGTCACTCGCTTCATATCATTTTATCCATGAGCCATTTAAAAACACTCCCTCCCATCTTCAATCCCATTTACGGACACAAAATCATATCCGTAAATGTAATCATGTCAAAGCGAGAGTTTTGATGTGGCGTGAACTGAAAAGGTTACGTGTTAAATTGCAGAGTGGATGATGGATGTCAGAACCGCTCGCTCCATGCTTTAGGACTGTTGGCATGATAGACTTGCCAAGCTTCATTACACATTAATTTTTCATTAAAGTGCTGTTTTAATTCATTCCTCTAAAATTACCCTCTTATCGAGGTCAGTGTGTAATGTTCCTATTAACATAGAAAACTTGCACCATCATTTTAAATCACATTCAGCCTTTTAGCAAGACACATTAGGTTTTGATTTTAGAGCATGTTATTGTGAAAATGCCAGAAGATATTGGACCACTTTATTTAAACATTGTCAACTCATCAGTCCACAGGCCTCTCAGAAAAAAACTGTCAATTAGAAAGAACAAAAATGTAACAGTAGGCTACTAATGTAAAGGTCATTGTTGAGAAGAATTAACTAAACAATCTCAAATTTTCCATTGTGCATTTAGTGAAAACATGACTCACTGTACATTAGTACATGGAAGATATCAGCAGGGAGTTAGTGTGTGGCCTAAGAAAATATAAAAGATTTGACGAACCATTGAAAAGCTACCAGGCTAGGCACAACCAGGGGTTAAAGTTTGGTTAGTTGGCATATTTAGCATAGTTAGAAGCTGTATCTACACAATTGCGTCTAACAAATGGCTTTGTTCTCTGTTGAAATATCAATATTGACTTATATTTCCAATTACCCAACCCTATCAAAATGTCATGTGGCTCCAGGCCAAATCACATGACATTTATGAAGCAGGTGATTGGTTGTAAAAGTTTGCACCCGTGAGCAAAGACAGGACATTATAAATCAATGAGGCCTTTGTACTGCTTTCTCCAGGTATTTTAGGGATCCTTGATAAAGATATTTGCAATGTAAGCAACAGTTCAACACAAAAGTATCAGTAAATTAAATTACTTATCCACTGAAAAAGTAAGGGATTACTGCTCAATTTTAGGTAATTTAATTACAGCTACTTATAAATTACCTGCGTTACATACAGTAAAATCAATATTGAATTTGAAATCTAAATTTACTGTCTTTAACCCTCAGTGCACCAGCACGTTTACTTTCTGTTTTTCCTGATTCACAGAGAAACCTTAAATATCCAGATACACATAAGACTTAAATCAATCAAATCTAAAAATGGCCTACACTGTACACTGAAAATAACAACAAAACCTTGTGCTTTTGCGAAATAAACAAAACAAACAGAGTGCACTTTCTGCCATCTAGGTCTCAGTGAGCAACTTTCTACACGTCACAAACTCAGCGAATATTTGACACGAGACATATGTCTATAGAAAGCTTGTATCTACTTTTAAATGAACCAATCAAAATCAAAAATGTATGTTCTCTGATTATGTAATCCGTATGAAACCAAAGCGAGGTACAGTCTTTCCTGTATCTGAGCTCATTATATGCAGTCACCTAGATTACATGCATGCCTCATCTAGATACAAAAAAATAAATAAAATCAAGATTTTGAAAGAAGTCCTGCTTCAGTGTGATCTGACATGGCTTTATTCAGCAGAGAAGATCATTTATGTAATTTATTCTTACCTACATTAGTTAACGTGTTTTTTATACATAAACCTGTATGGATTTTACTAGTAACTTTTTTGAAGCTTTTTTGTTATTCATATATGTTGACAGAGTATTTCTATTTATTAACCAAAAAAAGCTTAAAAAGTTTTAAAGCTTAAAGGCTAAACTATTATATGTTTGACTCAAACTGAAAGAATAAAGACTTTCATTTCTATTAAGGTTTATGGGGCTTTTAAGATGTGGCCTAAATAGCTACTTTTCAAACAGAGTAATTAGTAAAGTAATGTAAACACAATATTGGTGACTTAATTAGTAAAAGTAATTAATTTCTTTTTGAAAGTAACTTACCCAACCCTCGGAAAATCAAAATGGGAGATGATGGTAAGTTTGCCATGCTTTTGTCTAGAAAGTACAGTAAGGTTTTTTGGGATGTTATGGATTATTGAGAGCATTGCAAAATGGTAGTAATTTATTGATCCTATGCTAGCATTAAAGCTAAATGAGTTTCTTTGTCCTAGAAAACTTATTATTGATCAAACATGATTTGAATGCAGCAGTTTTGAATGTTCTTTTGGTCTTGTTGTGTTGTTGGCAAGATCTTTTGTGATATTGTGTTGTTGACTGCTACTGTTGTTGTGTTGTCATTATTATTTGCTTCATTGTTGTGTTCATCTGAGTCACGCTGTGACAATAGTGCACCACTCAACTTCCGCAGCATAAATCCAGAGAACTGACCGTTAGCCTATATATAGAATGCATCTGAGACTATAAGATTTCTTTTTATTTAAAGCACTCTTGAGAGAACATTGTATTTACCTTACAGTCCAAAATGAATCTATGCTTCATTATTTATTTAAACTCAATTTCCTGAGCATCTGATCAATCAGAGGTCCATTTCCCTCCGGACATGTGAAAATTTATATGATTTGTTGAGGTTGCGGTCATTCTAACAGTAATTATCTGCGACGGACGTTTTTTTAAATATCAAATTGAGAAGTGCAGCCTGACTGAAACAAACTAATAAAGCTTCAGATAGCTGAGACGGGAGTAAATGCAATAAAAACAGGAGTGAATTATCTTACAGGAGCTCAGTTGCCACTGGGGAAATTCATTTAGCCCTCCTGCAGTGAGAGATTCCTGGTGTAAGGATGCCTGAGATTTCGTTTCAGCCACACTAACAAAGTAGAGAAAATATTTATGTTTCAGTTTAGCAATGAATATAACAAATATGTTCTGTAAACAGCCTTAATTTTTCTGTGTTATCTACGGTTTTGAGTTTCTTTGAACCAACCACATCTATGCATTACTGTGGAGTCAACTTAACTAATGTTGACAAGGTTATCTACTTCAATTTTATTCTGTTGAAGTGTGTAAATATAAAACATATATTCACAGTATTAGTCTGACAAAATGTTATAATGTCGTGTAATGAGATTATAATGTAATATAATGTAATGAGATTATAATATAATGTAATGAGCTGCTTGTTATTTTTGCATGGTTTAGATTTTTGTTTCTGCATTTAGTGCATTTGATTTTAACTGGTGGTGCCTTACCTTAACTTTTTTTTTTTTACCCTAAATACTTGTTTGCTTATATCATACCACCATACTTGACCACAAATCCTTTCCTTTCCTTTCCTTTCCTTTCCTTTCCTTTCCTTTCCTTTCCTTTCCTTTCCTTTCCTTTGAGTATATGCGTATATAAATGATGTTCTTTTGTGTATTTTTTGCAAAATATTTTTTTAACACTTACCAAAAAAAAAAGAAAGAAAAAAGAGAGAGAGAGAAACAATAATTGAGAGCCACTGAATTGCATTGAAATGCACTCAGATCTTTCTCATTACAGTTGTGGATCAGGTGGGATGTGTGTAGATGGGAGGCAGATTAGCATGGAGAAAGAACTGCAAATTTAATAAGCGGTGCGCTCTTTTTGTGTATGCATGAGGGTGAAAAGAAGACTGGGAGAGGGAACAGAAATGGAGAGAAGAAAAAGAGGGAAACAGAAAGATTGCGGTGAAGCTTTAATGTCTGGGAGAATGTCTTCCTGGCAGA
This sequence comes from Carassius auratus, assembly GCF_003368295.1. Classification (NCBI taxonomy): domain Eukaryota; kingdom Metazoa; phylum Chordata; class Actinopteri; order Cypriniformes; family Cyprinidae; genus Carassius; species Carassius auratus. The sequence continues at coordinate 4,415,106 of NC_039269.1, read as the reverse complement.
GAAGATGAATAGAGCAGCACGTCTGAGTTATCTCCTGCTCAAAAGCAGAAGCTCCCCTGCTGATCAGCAAGCTTCAGGTCTCATCATGTTCTTACGCTCTAAAAATAAACACCCAGATACCTCCGTCACCACACCTTTGCCTCTCTTTACTTGCTTATCACCTGCCATTTCTCCTGTCTGATTTCATTTGCATAAGTTCTTTCTTCTAGAAGTGATCTGGGGGAATTTCCATAAACTGCTTTCTGATTCTTCAACCTTTATCACTGTGCCACTTTTTAAATGTGTGTTTTCACAAATAAGGCTTAAAGGGCTAATAGATGTCCTTTTGTGTGTTGCTCTTTCCAAACACGAGATAATACTTTTTGAATTGCTGAAAAATAGGAAGTTAGGTCTCAGATGGTGAGAGACACTCAAATTTGGATGATGAGAGATAAGGTGATTAAAATTGTCTACCTTTACAATGTGGACAACGGATGTGAGATGTTTAAACTCATTTGATATATGGTAATTTTATGTGGTCCATCCACCAGGTGGCAATACTGGCAATGACTGACTGGTGATGAGATGGACCATAGTTTTTGATTTTGCATGCAGTTTAGTGGTGGATATTTCTGAAATATTTGAGACCTCAGTAGTTTGTTAGTCACTGTGGAAAAAGCAAAACACTATGCTTAGCTTGTAGTTTACCTGCTACAATTATTATTATTATTATTATTTTTGCCAATCCGGTGAGTGGTCCTGTCTCAGAATTGCTTATTAAATTAAATATACTTGAATATATAAGTAGAATTTTTTACATGGTCTCCCAGTAGTAGTTATTATGCCAGACAGTATCAGATTGAAATGATGAAATAAAAAACAAGAGTTGCTCATTAAAAATAATTTCAATTATTTATTTATTATTTTGTTTTAAAACCCTGTTAACAGTCGCTCGTCTGAATACTACTTCCATACTTCTGTATGTGCATTACTGTTCAAAAGTTTATGGTCAGTAAGATGCAAGGCTGCATTTATTTGATAAAGAAATATGGAAAAAAGGTTAATCAGATGAATGTTATTATTGTGAACCATTATTACAATTTCAGATTACATTTGCATTTTAATTATTTTGAAAATTAATTGGTTCCTGAATTTCCAGCAGCCATTACTCCAGTTTCCAGTGTCACATGATCCTTCAGAAATCATTCTAATATGCTGATTTAGGGCTCAAGGAATCATTTCTTATTATTAATTTGTTGAAAACAGTTGTGCTGCTTAAAAGTTGTATGGAAGTATTTTCTTGGTGAATTGAAAAATGTAAAATGTGTTTACTATCATTTTTGATCAATTTAATGCATTATTGCTGAAAAAGAAGTTTTAATTTGTCTTTAAAAAAATCTTACTGACCCTGGTTTTTAGCTCTTCATCAAATGCAGCTCACGCTGTATGTGATTTTGGATGCGATGACTCACCAAAAGTGCTTTTAAGCAGTGGGTGAAGTCCAAATTGTATTTATTAAATTAGATTTATTTAAAACCAAGAGCGTTCATTTATGCAATAACATTATCAATTATCAATAATTTTGTACTCTTAAAGCCCTTACGTTTTTTTTAATCACTTCAAGACTTGAAAGGTGACCAAAAATAATTGTACCCTAAGAAGTCATATAACATCTCTGAATTGAATTCTAATCCTTTCAGAAGCCAAGCAAATCTCTTTTCTTGTAATATATTACATAGTGTTTATCGACTGCAGTGCAGTTGTACGTTGTCATTGTACAGCATTATGTGAGGAGGTCAGAGGTTTACTTTCACTGTGAGCTAATGGTCTGTGCCGTTTTGCAGATCACAAAAGAGAAAGCTTTGAGTTCTGTCACTGTGATAAAGTGAAGATCAACTACTGTGCCGTCAGTGGGAAAGTGCTGCTGACATCATTGCTATTGGCAGCTAGGCAGGATGTATTGGTCAGTAAGGGCATGGCAGTGAATACTGGACTCTATAAGATCTAGCTGTGTGCAGTGACATATGCCCTTAATTACCTGCTGTTCAACCCTGTACAGAAAGCAAGAGGGAAATGTGTTTTGAGCCACTGTGTTACCAATAAACAAGTAATGACTTATTAGCATTGCCTCGTTCTAATGACTGCTGCGTGCCGGTTTGACAGAGTAGAGTAATTAATTTCATAAATGTTAAATATGGTAAATTAATGCTGCTCGTGTCCTGCATAGCTTGAAGGGCGTTATTTGACGGGTTTGCTAACATCCCTCTAGCAACATCTGAATTTGAGTTATGACTTAATTTGGCTAGTGTTTAGATGTGAATATTCATTTTGTTTTGTTTGCAGTTTGAATAGGGCATTTGAGTTTATATGTATTTATTTTGTCTGGGGCCAGATAGTCATTCTGGAGCTTCGAATAATTACATACATGAACCGCCATCGACTGATGATCTGTTGAATAATTTTGAGGGCTTTTTTATGAATCATTTTATATATACAGTATAATGTATATCATACTGTTTCTTTTGTTAGTGAATGATTTGGGAATGTGTGGGTTCCTGGGGTGCAATCAGCCAATCAACACTGTCATTATATCGTCATATGATATGGAGTTATTAGTCTCATGGCATTGTGTACAAAGTCTTGTGCCAGCCAAGCAACTGCTGAGTGGAAATTGCTTTCTCCAGTTATTATACTCCTAGAAGGGAAAACATTGGCATGAACGTTAGTAGTGAGAGAGATTTTATATTAGAAAAATTTAATTATTAATTGTAATGCATTTTTACACAAAGGGTGTAATCAAAATTTAGTGTTATTTTGACTGGCATGTAATTTGACTAGTTGATTTATGCATTTACCAATCAAAAGTATGGGGTCGGTAAGATTATTATTATTATTATTTTTTTTTTTTTTAAGTAATACCTTTATTCAGCAAGGGTGCATTCAATTGATCTGAAGGGACTCTGTCATTAATAACATTTATGATGATTCAAAAGATGTGTATTTCAAATAAATGTGTTTTTTTTTTTTCAGTTCATCAGAGAATCATGAAAAATAATCAGTTTCCTAAAGGAAATACAACCGTTTTCAACATTGATGATTTACTGGAATAAATTTTCAAATATATTAAAATAGAAAAAAGTGTTTTTAAACTCTAATAATACTTCACAAAATTGCTCAAATAAATGCAGCCTAAATGCATGAGTATAATGAGGGGTGTCTTTCAAAGACATTAAAAACACCCAAACCTTTGAACAGTACAGTATGTCATTTTTTGCATGAATGTGTGTTATATATAATCATATATGCAATACATTTGAGAGAGTGTACGGACATTCTAGCAAAGCGCTTCAGATAACTGGAATTCATTTACTGTAATTAACAATAATTTTCTTTCTTAAAAAAAAAATACTTTAATTCATTGCTAGCATATCACAGTGTTATTTTTTTCTTAGCCATATCCCAAAGATGCACAAAGTCACTTTTACAGATTTTTAAATTAAATGTTCCCTCCTGGTGGAGTGATCTCCCCAACTCAGTCCTTAGCCATCTACAAGAATCGGCTTAAAACCCATCTCTTCCATCTTTATTTGACCCTCTAACTTTAGCACTCACTATTCTAATTCTATTCTTAAAAAAAAACTTTCTAATCTTTCTAAGACCTCTAACACTAGCTTGCTCTATTCTTTTTCTATTCTGTTTTCTTTTAATAATTTATTATATTATTTAAAAGCCCTTGCTACGTGTACTGTGTTAAGCCAACTGAGACTTGTTATAGCACTTCTATATCATTGCTCATTTTTTTGTTTTCGATTGCTTCCATTTGTAAGTCTGCTAAATGAATGAATAACAATGATATGATGAGCACATTGCTGATTGTGTCAAATAGTTACACACCAATAAACAAGGAATAACTTGCATGGGACAGAGAAAGACATATTTTTATTATTATACCTTTATTTAACCAGGAGGTCCCATTGAGATTCAGAATCTCTTTTACAAGAGAGACCTGGCCAAGGTAGCAGCCAAATCACAACAAATGCATACATAACAAACACTAAAGTACATTTTAACAATAAAAGAAGTACAAAATATTAAAAATAAAAATATAAAACACAATGAGACTCTTAAGAAAAACAAGAACATGTCTCCATCACAACACTCTTTATAGTAGTTTATAGTATAGTAGTTTATAGTAGTTTATAGTATATTGAGTGTCCATCCAAATAAACGGGTAATAATCCAGTCCAGCAGTGTCCATCCTCCACGTCTCCACAGACTACTAAGCCATTAAGCTGATTGGACTGCTCCAACGCCTGCGCCATAGATCTAGTGATATCCGCCGTCCATCTTGCCTTTCCAGTGGCAGGAAATTGGACACTCTGATCCACTGTATGTCCAAATCATATTGGACCGGGGAGTCCAGGCCCTTCGGGAACATGGGCCTTATCAGAGGACAAACACACCACTCGCACGGCCGTCCCTATGCACAGGCACTACATAAACCTCTATAATAACCAGCCCATCCTCTTTCCTCTGCTCCTGATCCTACCCTTGCTTTCGGCTTGTGGTTGTCTCTGGTGAGAGCAATAGATTTCTTTACAGTGCCAAACAATGCAGGATCCTGAAATTGCATTAATGCATGCTAATGTAATCTCTCATGCCTGTAAGCTATCGGGTTGCTGCTTGCCAGCACGCTTATTAGAGGATATTGTGTGGCTGTGTGTGGCTGCGTGTGCGTGTTCTCAGAGTTCATGGATGAAGAGTTTGAAGCATTTGTTTTTGCTGCAAACTGTGGTGTGGAGGAAATCATTATGTGTTGCCTGAGCTTGACATATGGCTACTAATGACCACAGAATTTGTTCTATAAATCTGTAACAGCATTAATGTTTTCAAGAGCCTATAAATGTGCAGTCTTTCCTCTCTTTTAACCCTGATAGATGTAGGAGCGCTTTAGGCCGTTCCACTGTAGACATCAGACCCGTTTACACGGTTTCTTAAAGAAAGAGTTCATTCAGACCAGTAACCTTACATCCTTTTTATTTAACACACACGCTTTCTCTCTCACGCACACATACAGGCGATAATCATCAGTTATGTTAGCCCTTTTCTTTGCACTTGTACAGTCTGACCTTATGCTTCCATTCCCTGGTATAAAGGCAAAGCAAACTGGCCCTCGGCGAGCTATATTTCACAACTCTTCAGGGACTGGCGTGATGGATCGGTCCTTCATATAGAAAACCCATAAAGCCTGATGTTTATGTACAAGCAAATGAGTATTTGTGTTTCATGCATGTGTTAGGAAAGATGAGTGTAGGCACGTTTGTCATATTTACATGTTTCCATAAATGATTAGTGTATATGTTTGCATTCATGGGCTACTAGTCAGGTTTCCAGCTGCCTTTTTTCAGGTGAAATTTGAGAAATTTGAGCCTATTTCTTAAAAAAATTGTGGCAATACAATTTTCAAAAGGTGCATTAAAAAAATCCTATATGCGCCATTAAATTGAATATATATATATTTTGTATTCTTTGCATGGAAAAAAACAAAACAAAAAACCCCCCCCAAAAATTTAAATAAAACTGTACTGGATTATTTTATGCATTTTAAAAAAAAATTATGCATTTAGCAGACGCTTTTATCCAAAGAGTTTTACAGTGTATTCAGGCTATTAATGTTTACCTATCATGTGTTCCCAGGGAATCGAACCCACAACCTTGCACTTGATAACGCAATGCGACACCAATTGAGCTACAGGAACACTATTCTTTGATTATTTGAGTACATTTTCAACAAAATACTATTTCGCTTAACAATTCAAGTTGCCTTTTCTTTGTAATTACCTGTGAGATTTATGAACAATTTCTATGTAAAAATTCTTTGTACACAACATTATTTTTTCTACAATAATTTTTTTAATTTAAGAAATTAAATTGAGAGGGAAATGTTTACTGAACGAATTCCTATATGCATCAAACTATTCAAGTGACTGATTTCACTAAGAGAGAAAAAAACTAACATACACAGGCTTTCCCTGTGGCCACAAATTTTATTTGATTTGATTTTATTTTGCACAAGAAGGTGTGGTTTTGTTCTCAGGTGAGATTACATTTCTGCTTAATTTCTTGTTTATTTTATTTTATTTAGGGTGACCCCTTGGATTGGAGCCACTCAGTGCTCAGTTCAGATGCTCAAATGTTTCAGTTGAATGTCTTATTATTACTATAATTACTATTATTATTATTGAAAGAAATGTATACTTTTATTCAACAAGAATGCATAATGTCTGTTAACTATTTTACATATTTCTTTTGAATCTATTATTTAGAATATAAGAACTTTTTATAAAGAATCACTGTTTTCACAAGAATATTAAGCAGTACAAATGATTTCAACATTGATAACAATGTTTCTTGAGCACCAAATCAAGGATTGTGTCACACTTAAGACTGGAGAAATGAATGCTGAATAATTCAGCTTTGTCATCACAGGAAAATATTACATTTTAGAATGTATTAAAATAGAAAACAGAATTTTTTAACTGTAATAATATTTAGCATTTTAACTATTTTTTATTAAATATATGCAGCTTAGGTGAGCAAAAGAGGCTTCTTGCATGCACTTTAAAAGATCATACACACCTGAAGCATTTGAACAGCAGTGTAAATGATAAAGCCGATATTTTTTAACATTCAGAAACCAATTGACACTTGATATGTGAAAAATGCCTGACACATCCTAACACTTCAAAAATGTTTTGCTGCTTCAAGCCTGTTGGAGGCAACATTGAACCTCTATCTAAACTACCTCAGACGCAAACTCCCCACTGGAGACGAAAACCTGCTGTGATGCTGAAAATGTGCAGGCAGCTGCTCCAAGCTGCTGTGGTCATGTTTGACATTTCATGTACTGGTGCATACTCTGACTTTCAGAGCCGCTGTGTCTTGCAGGGTTTTAAAAAAGAAAGAAACGTCCAAATTCAAAGCAGCGATGGGATCGTAATGAGACATCTTGTTTTTCAAACATCAGAACTCGACCAATCAGAGCTGTAACTCAAGATGAGGTTATTCTGATGAGGTGTGAATTCTGCATCCTTTCAGAAATGTAAATACAATCCTGGAAAGGGAATGGGATTTTCTCTTTTTCCAGCACACTTCACATCTGTAGTTAGTGGTTACTAAACTTCAGGTGACCTCTATTATATAATGTGTAATTGACTGGCAAGGGTGTCTTTTGTTGCATCACTGTTGAAAAAGCACTCCATGGAATTGCCACAAATTGAAGGAATTGATTTTCTTCCCATTGCGATTATATTTTTCTGTGTGAGTTCACCCCCAAACCTCCCCTTCCCTGTCGCTCTAGGGTCTCATCTCCACTACTAGGCCCCATTACCCCATCCATTTATCTACAGGCCACAGAGAAGGACATTCTTCTTCGAACTTCTACTTTACTTCACTCAATTGTCAGTAAGATACTTAATATACTGACATTGTCACTAGCACACAGCATTTTCTATATATTTTTTTACTACCTCTATTGCTGCTGTGTAAATACCATGTACAACCTTTTGCACATTATTCTATAGTACATCCCTGTTCATAATATTTTTTAAGACTACAGTATACTGTCCTGCACATTTTTATTTTATTCTTTTTTTAATCTTACTTTTTTCCATATCATATTTACAGGTGCATCTCAATAAATTAGAATGTCATGGAAAAGTTCATTTATTTCAGTAGCCAATCAGCTTATCATCTCAAAACACCTGCAAAGTTTTCCTGAGCCTTCAAAATTGTCTCTGTTGTCCAGAAGACAATCACTGACACCCTTCACAAGGAGGTTAAGCCACAAACATTCATTGCCAAAGAAGCTGGCTGTTAACAGAGTGCTGTATCCAGGCATGTTAATAGAAAGTTGAGTGGAAGGAAAAAGTGTGGAAGAAAAAGATGCACAACCAACCGAGAGATCTGCAGCCTTATGAGGATTGTCAAGCAAAATCGATTCAAGGATTTGAGGGAACTTCACAAGGAATGGACTGAGGCTGGGGTCAAGGCATACAGACGTGTCAAGGAATTTGGCTACAGTTGTCGTATTTCTCTTGTTAAGCCACTCCTGAACCACAGACAATATCAGAGATGTCTTACCTGGGCTAAGGAGAAGAAGAACTGGACTGTTGCCCAGTGGTCCAAAGTCCTCTTTTCAGATGAGAGCAAGTTTTGTATTTCATTTGGAAACCAAGGTCCTAGAGTCTGGAGGAAGGTTGAAGAAGCTCATAGCCCAAGTTGCTTGAAGTCCAGTGTTAAGTTTCCACAGTTTGTGATGATTTGGGGTGCAATTTCATCTGCTGGTGTTGGTCCATTGTGTTTTTTGAAAACCAAAGACACTGTACCCATTTACCAGTATATTTTGGAGCACTTCATGCTTCCTTCTGCTGACCAGCTTTTTGAAGATGCTGATTTCATTTTCCAGTAGGATTTGGCAAAAGCACCAAAAGTTGGTTAAATGACCCATGGTGTTGGTGTGCTTAACTAGCCAACAAACTCACCAGACCAGACCTATTGTCAAGAGAAAAATGAGAAACAAGAGACCAAAAATGCAGATGAGCTGAAGGCCACTGTCAAAGAAACCTGGGCTTCAATACCACCTCAGCAGTGCCACAAACTGATCACCTCCATGTCACGCCGAATTGAGGCAGTATTTAAAGGAAAAGGAGCCACTACCAAGTATTGAGTACATGTACAGTAAATGAACATACTTTCCAGAAGGCCAACAATTAACTAAAAATGTTTTTATTTTATTTTATTTATTTATAAAAAAATTAATTGGTCCTATGAAGTATTCTATGAATTAGTGGGTTTTTTGTTAAATGTGAGCCAAAATCGTCACATTGCTTCTATATATATATAGTGTACTGGTAACATTGCTTCAGGCCTTTTTGGCGGAGCAGTTGCATCTTTCTTCATAATGTAAGTGAGGCAATAAAGAAACTCTCCTCCGCGGAAGACATTTACATTTTCATCAGTTGGTAGACGTTTTTACATTAATTAAATTGGCTGATGCTATTATCTAGAGAAAGTTACACTGCATTTAAAGTATAGATACATTTGATCAGTATGTCCATTCCCTGAAAACAATAACTACGCTGTTGCTTGCTGGTGTTGTGCTGTACCATCTTGAGTGTGATAGTGCTAGTAAGTAAAAGGTGTACCTAGTTGTAGATTGTCAGTTTATTGTAACAACACAATTCTTGTGTGTAATGGATTTGTCTTAATTGATAGCCATTAAAAACTAGCTGTGTATTCTCACAAAATATTACAGTAGATGTTTCATAGAGGCCACATTTATTTATTTATGCATCTTTCCTGTTTTTTTTAGACATTTATCATGAAAATGTATTTATCTGTTTTCACGTTTACTTCTTTTTTTATTAAACATACATTTAAAATGTAAATTGGTTTATTTGTTTATTTAAATGTATGTTTATTAAACATGTCTATTTATTTGTAAGTTGAATTGATTAAATATTACCAATTTATTAATCTGTAAATATATTTAATAATGTATTTAAACTAAGCAGTCAAATCATTTAATCGTGACAAATCGCATCCAAAATAAATGTTTGTGTTTATATTATATGTGTGTGTGAACAGTGTATAATTTATATATATATATATATATATATATATATGAATATGAATGATGAATTCATACACATACATATCTATAATTAAGAAATATAACGTATAACACACACACACACACACACACGTGTATATATATATATATATATATAAAGTGAAAGTGAAGTGACATTCAGCCAAGTATGGTGACCCATACTCAGAATTTGTGCTCTGCATTTAACCCATCCAGAATGCACACACACAGAGCAGTGAACACAAACACACACACTGTGAGCACACACCCGAAGCAGTGGGCAGCCATTTATGTTGCGGCGCCCGGGGAGCAGTTGGGGGTTCGATGCCTTGCTCAAGGGGCACCTAAGTCGTGGTATTGAAGGTGGAGAGAGAACTGTACATGCACTCCCCCCCACCCACAATTCCGTCCAGCCTGAGACTAGAACTCACAACCCTTAGATTGGGAGTCCAACCCTCTAACCATTAGGCCACGACTTCCCCAATATATATGTTAATAAAAGATATGTTTAAATAATATGAATGAATAATTCTTAAATATATACATGCATATGTCTTTATATATAAATATACAGTACACACACATTTTGTAAACAAACTTTTATTTAGAATGCGATTAATCACAATTAATCAATAAGATGACACAAAATTAAACCTTTATTTATTCAGCACAAACTTTTTTATGTAAATACATTTATTAAACGTAAATTAATTTAACCCGTAAATTAATTTATGAAACATATATATATATATATATATATATATATATATATATATATATATATATATATATATATATATATATATATATATATATATATATATATATATATAT